>NC_092337.1:274010000-274187500 GCF_046630445.1 Rutidosis leptorrhynchoides | reverse complement strand
GGGTCTGGACTTCGACCGTGTCTGCATGTCAAAAGTTTTGCTTATCATTTTTTGCCGAAAATTACCTGCTTATCATTTTTAAGGAATCACTTGCTTATCATTCTTAGTCTAGACACATCTTACTGTATTGATTGCATGAATAGTGTATAGACAAAATTCATATCTAAGAGTATCTGTTAATTCATACCTTAGAGTATCTGATACTGTAAACCTTGCCTAGTATATTCCGTGAATTCCTTTGTAATCTACGAAATCTTTTGTTCTATATATATAGATATTCTATATAATTAGAATACCACCCGATAGCCGAAAATCATTTTATATCGAAAAATCCTTTACTCATTCGTACGAAATGGAACTCGTCACTAGTTCAAGTTCTTCAGAACCCGACAGCTATTCTGACATTGATGTTCACCTAAGCTCCAAAAGCAGTGTCACCAGAATGAATTAACCAATCAGCCAATCTAATTCATCTGATGGGTTCATAGTCTCCTCAATCATTGGAGACAAGAAGAAGATGATCCCTTCCTTCCACCACATTGCCCTCTTGGCGTAGAACCTGAAGCACTTACCGACGAACCTGTTCGAGACACCATTTTCTCTCTTATTTCTAGAGTAACTCGTCATGATTATATACTATCTCAGATTCTACATCTTATTCATCCGCTCGTTTCGACCGACAATCATCCCGGAATAATAGAAGAAGTCAACGAACTTCGTGCTCGAGTAATCAATTTTGAGAATATGGTGCAAAATTTACCAGCTTCAGCAACATCACCGGCACCAACAGTACCACCAACAACCCAAGTTTCAACATCACACGCCTCAACATCTCATTCCGTACCTCGAGTATAATCACCATTCTACATGACGTTCTACATCATTTATCTTCGTTCAACAAGATGGTTATGTAACCTCTAATGTTTTAGATATTATATATTCTTGTTCTAACGGTAAATCAGATGAGTTAATATCATATTAACTCATTAAATCCATGATTACATCTGAGGAAAATATATATGTAAGTAGATTTTCATAAAGATTGTAATTAAAAATTCTTTTGTACAAACTGTTAATGGTGAAAATATTTTAACGGGTAGGTAATACCCTCGAAATATTTAGATTTCACATTAATAAGTTACACTATACATTCTTTGAATCTGATTCAATTGTCATTTACTATCCTACTTACAACAACAGAAGTACGAATCCGTTCATCACATAATAATCACTTTCATTCAATTTCATATTTAGATTTGACCTATCAGAATCCAACAAGTGGCATAATGAAGAAAATATTGGACAAAATAAAATTTGTTAGAAACAAACAAATTAACTATGAGAAAAATTTTGTTAAGAATCCATGCTAACTGTTCCTAGCTAACTGATTATATTTTATTTATCACAATTTATTTATCGCAATTTATATTCTCGCAATTTTATTTATCGTCATTTAATTTCTATTATTTATTTTATGCACTTTAAATATCGGGACACGTATACAAGGTTTTGACATATCATATCGACGCATCTATATATATTATTTGGAATAACCATAGACACTCTATATGCTGTAATGATTGAGTTCGCTATACAGGGTTGAGGTTGATTCTCAAATAATATATATACTTTGAGTTGTGATCGAGTCTGAGATATGTACATAACGGGTCACGATACGTATTAATTAATTCGAATATTATATATTAAACTATATATGAATTATTGGACTGTTAACTGTAGACTATCGACTGTGGTTTAATAACATTGGACAATTAAAATGAATTAAAATATTGATTATAACATATGAAATTAAACAATTCTTCAAGTTTGCCACTTGATTTCATCATAAACCTCATTTGTATCTTGACAATTACAATCTGTGTTCAAACTATTTATGATTCGTGAAAACACCTCAATCGAGAGGATGAACCAACCGTATTTCATCTACGGAAGGAAAGATTTATGCATATAGTATGTACCTGGAACCACTCGAAACCCGAGTAAACGTTTAACACGTATCTGTGCTAGCTCCTTTGGCGTTGTTATTACCAAAAATCACTTTGCAATCCCTTTCCAAAGTAGCCAATTTTGTCACAGCTTCAGCAAATCAATTTTGACTTTTCATTCGAATAAACCCTACTATAACTTTGATATATAAGTTTGACTTCGTCATCGTTATCGGAGAACTGTCTATATCTCACCACTTTAGCAGTAAACTTACCAATAACTTCATTGATCGTTGACTTCCTAAAAAATCATTATATTTATCGAAGCCCTATCCGCATCTTATAACGAGAATTTCCATACGAATTACCGAGAACTAGCAATCAGTATTTTGAAATCTCGCAGCATTTTCATTTCAATAGTTATATATATACATATAACATCTATCTCTTAGAATTATGATTTTCCATTCTGAAATTCTGAAAAGCACATAGTCTACGAATCAATGCTCTGAATTTTGAAAAAGTTGAATGAAGCAACAAAACTGTAAACGACTTAACAGCCAAAAGTTTGATGATAAAGAATTGTATGTGGATAAAGCTCAGAAATGTTGGAACTGGAAAACGGGTTGAGCCAACTGGAGGCTGTGGACAAAACACAAAGACTAAACCTCCCTTAAAAGAATCCTGATAATTCTGTTTCTGATGACATCATTAGCGAATATCTTACTCCTTAATCACTCTAAATCATCGTGAATGAATTTCTTCATTACAATTTGATTCTGAAATTCTAAGATATCACCGTATCTTTCATCATTAAAATCCTCATTATTTCTGAAGATATCTTCATAAATATTCTCGTCTGATATTAATTATCTCTCCGCGCTATCTGTATTATATCATAAAAGGAAACTATTTTAGTTTCTATATTCTGTGGACCTTCGAATTTAAAATATGAATATTTTTGAAGTAGTGTTGGGAACTGATGCATGCGTTATTATAATATAATGACACTTGATCCACGTGATTATATTACAGTAAGTTATGTTGAGTTTTAATGAAATGTAATGATTCACAGACCATAACGTCATCATGTGCTATGTTACACGACTCTTACATTCTATCTAACCTCTAAACATATCACGAACATAATTTCCTGATAGTTCTATCTTTTATCTTGAATTCTGGTAATTTAACCAAATCAAGATCGTGCTATTACAATTTCACTCTTAGAACATTAGTCATGTTCATTCGAAATACCTATGAATTCTGGACCATTACTTGCAGAGAGAAAGCAAAAGTATAGAACTCCAAAATATAAAGGAAATGAAAGGAATGGAATTTATAGTGAAATATCAGACAGAGAAATCAAAATAGATCATCCCATTTAACCAAAGGAAATCGTAACTTCCTTAATTACTGAAGAATCAAATCTTTTAAAGATTTCCTTTAAATCCCTTGTGACGACCCGAGAATTTCTGACTAAATTTAAACTTAATCTATATATGATTTCGATACGATAAGCAAAGTATGTAATGTTGAGTCTAGAAAATTTTGAAACGATGTTTATATATTCAATTGACCTTTGACTATTCCCTATGATTCACGAACAATTATTTGTAAATGAGTATGTATATATATATATATATATATATATATATATATATATATATATATATTATATAAATATAAAAATAAGAATATATAATATTATGATTTAATAAAGAATACTTTAATTAATTGGAATGTAATAATTAGGATAATTAAGTTACTGATAAAATAAATATACATATATATATATATATATATATATATATATATATATATATATATATGTATATATATATATATATACATAAATATATATATGTTATTATGAATCTATATAAGATTTCTATTAAATAAATACATAAAATATATAAATATTAACTAGTCAGTAAATGGCATCACGTAATATAATATTACATAAATAATAAATGGTATTATATTAAATTACAAAGTTGAATATAATTGATATATTATTTTCATTACTTTCATTATTATAATTGTTGTTAATATTAATATTAATATTTGTAATATTATTACTTCAAATATAAAACATATATATATATATATATATATATATTTTTTTTTTTTTTGATGTGTTTAAGTTGTATTATGTTTATCATGATTGTAGAAAGTATCATTATCATTATCATATTAATATTTATCACTAATCTCCTTATTAATATATAGATATATAATCAAATATATAAAATTACATATATATATATATATATATATATATATATATATATATATATATATATATATATATATATATAAATACAATACAAATATTATACATACATAAATACATTTACAGCTATTGGTATATATATATATAACAGTTATATACATATACAGATAATAATTTCGTAATTTATACATATCACAATCAAGCATCAATTTTTCATCTCATACTAAAATCCTTGATTAGTACGAATCAGTTTTCCTTCGCTATCCAAACTGTTTATGATTTTTGTTTATGTCTGTAATTTGTTCCAGTCGATATCAGCTTAAACAATACAAAAAATTCTGTTACAAGTCATGATTCACTTTTAATTATTTATTTATTTATTTATTCTGTTTCTGAATTCAATAAGTGACGAATTCATTAAGCTACCAAACAAATATTAGATGAGTCAATCTAGCTGTAAATGTATATGTTAAACCTGATGTAATACTTTACAATACAGTTCAAGTGGAGAAAATACAAAATCAAATTTTAATTTTAAAAAGACCTGCACGTTTTCTCTGTTCTTAGTTCCTTCTTCCAATAGCTCGATTTCTTGATCAATTTCAAAATCCTTTAATGTTGTTCTGTTATAACACTTTCATTTAAACTTTCTGAAAGGTTTTGAATTCCAATTTTTTATACTGAGTTAGAATTTGAGAGTCAAAGTTATATTTCCAAAAGTCAAATTTTGTTTTCATAACAAAAATTAGAAATCAGGGTTATGTTTTAAGTTCAATTAGGGTTACAGAAAGTTTCTAATTAAGCTTTAACACCTTTTTCATGTTATACTATTTATCTAAAAGGTCCTTAAAATTCGAAATTGAAGTTGATTTCATCATCGTGTTCATTATTCTGCACAGATCCAAATTTTTTTATTTGTATGCTTTAATTGATTTTATCAGTCACGAATTATTTCTGTATATTTTGTAAATGTAAAAATTAACTAGGAAACTTTTGATTGATGCTTTGTTACCTGGTCAGTCGAGTTATAGAAGAAGAAGAAAGAATTAAGAACAAGAAAATACAGGTTATAATAAAATGGATTGAGTTTATTTCAGATAAAACAGAATGGTTCAATGGTTAAGGTTGCTAGCGGGTATGCGAGAGGTCAGGGGGTTTGAGCTCGGTCCAGGGCATTTTTTTAGAAAAAACTTATAAAGGGGTATACATTTTTTTTATATTTCTATCATTATTATTAATTATTATTATTATGAATGTTATTGTTATTACTAGTATTATTTATTATTGTTAAAATTGTTAATTTTACTAATATTATTACCATTACTTATTATTATTGTTATTATTATTATTATTATTATTAATATTACATATGTATTATTATCATAATAATAATCATTATTACTATTATTATCATTATTAAGAACATAATGTAAGTTATCATTATAAATATTACTATTAGTATGAAATGTCCCGTTCTTATTGATTAAAAACGTTCCATATTAATTGATTTCGTTGCGAGGTTTTGACCTCTATATGAGACGTTTTTCAAAGACTGCATTCATTTTTAAAACAAACCATAACCTTTATTTCATAAATAAAGGTTTAAAAAGCTTTACGTAGATTATCAAATAATGATAATCTAAAATATTCTGTTTACACTACCATTACATAATGGTTTACAATACAAATATGTTACATCGAAATCAGTTTCTTGAATGCAGTTTTTACACAATATCATACAAACATGGACTCCAAATCTTGTCCTTATTTTAGTATGCAACAGCGGAAGCTCTTAGTATTCACCTGAGAATAAACATGCTTTAAACGTCAACAAAAATGTTGGTGAGTTATAGGTTTAACCTATATATATCAAATCGTAACAATAGACCACAAGATTTCATATTTCAATACACATCCCATACATAGAGATAAAAATCATTCATATGGTGAACACCTGGTAACCGACAATAACAAGATGCATATATAAGAATATCCCCATCATTCCGGGACACCCTTCGGATATGATATAAATTTCGAAGTACTAAAGCATCCGGTACTTTGGATGGGGTTTGTTAGGCCCAATAGATCTATCTTTAGGATTCGCGTCAATTAGAGTGTCTGTTCCCTAATTCTTAGATTACCAGACTTAATAAAAAGGGGCATATTCGATTTCGATAATTCAACAATAGAATGTAGTTTCACGTACTTGTGTCTATTTTGTAAATCATTTATAAAACCTGCATGTATTCTCATCCCAAAAATATTAGATTTTAAAAAGTGGGACTATAACTCACTTTCACAGATTTTTACTTCGTCGGAAAGTAAGACTTGGCCACTGGTTGATTCACGAACCTATAACAATATATACATATATATCAAAGTATGTTCAAAATATATTTACAACACTTTTAATATATTTTGATGTTTTAAGTTTATTAAGTCAGCTGTCCTCGTTAGTAACCTACAACTAGTTGTCCACAGTTAGATGTACAGAAATAAATTGATAAATATTATCTTGAATCAATCCACGACCCAGTGTATACGTATCTCAGTATTGATCACAACTCAAACTATATATATTTTGGAATCAACCTCAACCCTGTATAGCTAACTCCAACATTCACATATAGAGTGTCTATGGTTGTTCCGAAATATATATAGATGTGTCGACATGATAGGTCGAAACATTGTATACGTGTCTATGGTATCTCAAGATTACATAATATACAATACAAGTTGATTAATTTATGGTTGGAATAGATTTGTTACCAATTTTCACGTAGCTAAAATGAGAAAAATTATCCAATCTTGTTTTACCCATAACTTCTTCATTTTAAATCCGTTTTGAGTGAATCAAATTGCTATGGTTTCATATTGAACTCTATTTTATGAATCTAAACAGAAAAAGTATAGGTTTATAGTCGGAAAAATAAGTTACAAGTCGTTTTTGTAAAGGTAGTCATTTCAGTCGAAAGAACGACGTCTAGATAACCATTTTAGAAAACATACTTCCACTTTGAGTTTAACCATAATTTTTGTATATAGTTTCATGTTCATAATAAAAATTATTTTCTCAGAATAACAACTTTTAAATCAAAGTTTATCATAGTTTTTAATTAACTAACCCAAAACAGCCCGCGGTGTTACTACGACGGCGTAAATCCGGTTTTACGGTGTTTTTCGTGTTTCCAGGTTTTAAATCATTAAGTTAGCATATCTTATAGATATAGAACATGTGTTTAGTTGATTTTAAAAGTCAAGTTAGAAGGATTTACTTTTGTTTGTGAACAAGTTTAGAATTAACTAAACTATGTTCTAGTGATAACAAGTTTAAACCTTCGAATAAGATAGCTTTATATGTATGAATCGAATGATGTTATGAACATCATTACTACCTTAAGTTCCTTGGATAAACCTACTGGAAAAGAGAAAAATGGATCTAGCTTCAACGGATCCTTGGATGGCTCGAAGTTCTTGAAGCAGAATCATGACACAAAAACAAGTTCAAGTAAGATCATCACTTGAAATAAGATTGTTATAGTTATAGAAATTGAACCAAAGTTTGAATATGATTATTACCTTGTATTAGAATGATAACCTACTGTAAGAAACAAAGATTTCTTGAGGTTGGATGATCACCTTACAAGATTGGAAGTGAGCTAGCAAACTTGAAAGTATTCTTGATTTTATGAAACTAGAACTTTTGGAATTTATGAAGAACACTTAGAACTTGAAGATAGAACTTGAGAGAGATCAATTAGATGAAGAAAATTGAAGAATGAAAGTGTTTGTAGGTGTTTTTGGTCGTTGGTGTATGGATTAGATATAAAGGATATGTAATTTTGTTTTCATGTAAATAAGTCATGAATGATTACTCATATTTTTGTAATTTTATGAGATATTTCATGCTAGTTGCCAAATGATGGTTCCCACATGTGTTAGGTGACTCACATGGGCTGCTAAGAGCTGATCATTGGAGTGTATATACCAATAGTACATACATCTAAAAGCTGTGTATTGTACGAGTACGAATACGGGTGCATACGAGTAGAATTGTTGATGAAACTGAACGAGGATGTAATTGTAAGCATTTTTGTTAAGTAGAAGTATTTTGATAAGTGTATTGAAGTCTTTCAAAAGTGTATAAATACATATTAAAACACTACATGTATATACATTTTAACTGAGTCGTTAAGTCATCGTTAGTCGTTACATGTAAGTGTTGTTTTTAAACCTTTAGGTTAACGGTCTTGTTAAATGTTGTTAACCCAATGTTTATAATATCAAATGAGATTTTAAATTATTATATTATCATGATATTATCATGTATGAATATCTCTTAATATGATATATATACATTAAATGTCTTTACAACGATAATCGTTACATATATGTCTCGTTTAAAAATCATTAAGTTAGTAGTCTTGTTTTTACATATGTAGTTCATTGTTAATATACTTAATGATATGTTTACTTATCATAGTATCATGTTAACTATATATATATCCATATATATGTCATCATATAGTTTTTACAAGTTTTAACGTTCGTGAATCACCGGTCAACTTGGGTGGTCAATTGTCTATATGAAACCTATTTCAATTAATCAAGTCTTAACAAGTTTGATTGCTTAACATGTTGGAAACATTTAATCATATAAATATCAATCTCAGTTAATATATATAAACATGGAAAAGTTCGGGTCACTACAGTACCTACCCGTTAAATAAATTTCGTCCCGAAATTTTAAGCTGTTGAAGGTGTTGACGAATCTTCTGGAAATAGATGCGGGTATTTCTTCTTCATCTGATCTTCACGCTCCCAGGGGAACTCGAGTCCTCTACGAGCATTCCATCGAACCTTAACAATTGGTATCTTGTTTTGCTTAAGTCTTTTAACCTCACGATCCATTATTTCGACGGGTTCTTCGATGAATTGAAGTTTTTCGTTGATTTGGATTTCATCTAACGGAATAGTGAGATCTTCTTTAGCAAAACATTTCTTCAAATTCGAGACGTGGAAAGTGTTATGTACAGTCGCGAGTTGTTGAGGTAATTCTAGTCGGTAAGCTACTGTTCCGACACGATCAATAATCTTGAATGGTCCAATATACCTTGGATTTAATTTCCCTCGTTTACCAAATCGAACAACGCCTTTCCAAGGTGCAACTTTAAGCATGACCATCTCTCCAATTTCAAATTCTATATCTTTTCTTTTAATGTCAGCGTAGCTCTTTTGTCGACTTTGGGCGGTTTTCAACCGTTGTTGAATTTGGATGATCTTCTCGGTAGTTTCTTGTATAATCTCCGGACCCGTAATCTGTCTATCCCCCACTTCACTCCAACAAATCGGAGACCTGCACTTTCTACCATAAAGTGCTTCAAACGGCGCCATCTCAATGCTTGAATGGTAGCTGTTGTTGTAGGAAAATTCTGCTAACGGTAGATGTCGATCCCAACTGTTTCCGAAATCAATAACACATGCTCGTAGCATGTCTTCAAGCGTTTGTATCGTCCTTTCGCTCTGCCCATCAGTTTGTGGATGATAGGCAGTACTCATGTCTAGACGAGTTCCTAATGCTTGCTGTAATGTCTGCCAGAATCTTGAAATAAATCTGCCATCCCTATCAGAGATAATAGAGATTGGTATTCCATGTCTGGAGACGACTTCCTTCAAATACAGTCGTGCTAACTTCTCCATCTTGTCATCTTCTCTTATTGGTAGGAAGTGTGCTGATTTGGTGAGACGATCAACTATTACCCAAATAGTATCAAAACCACTTGCAGTCCTTGGCAATTTAGTGATGAAATCCATGGTAATGTTTTCCCATTTCCATTCCGGGATTTCGGGTTGTTGAAGTAGACCTGATGGTTTCTGATGCTCAGCTTTGACCTTAGAACACGTCAAACATTCTCCTACGTATTTAGCAACATCGGCTTTCATACCCGGCCACCAAAAATGTTTCTTGAGATCCTTGTACATCTTCCCCGTTCCAGGATGTATTGAGTATCTGGTTTTATGAGCTTCTCTAAGTACCATTTCTCTCATATCTCCAAATTTTGGTACCCAAATCCTTTCAGCCCTATACCGGGTTCCGTCTTCCCAAATATTAAGATGCTTCTCCGATCCTTTGGGTATTTCATCCTTTAAATTTCCCTCTTTTAAAACTCCTTGTTGTGCCTCCTTTATTTGAGTAGTAATGTTATTATGAATCATTATAGTCATAGATTTTACTCGAATGGGTTCTCTGTCCTTCCTGCTCAAGGCATCGGCTACCACATTTGCCTTCCCCGGGTGGTAACGAATCTCAAAGTCGTAATCATTCAATAATTCAATCCACCTACGCTGCCTCATATTCAGTTGTTTCTGATTAAATATGTGTTGAAGACTTTTGTGGTCGGTATATATAATACTTTTGACCCCATATAAGTAGTGCCTCCAAGTCTTTAATGCAAAAACAACCGCGCCTAATTCCAAATCATGCGTCGTATAATTTTGTTCGTGAATCTTCAATTGTCTAGACGCATAAGCAATCACCTTCGTTCGTTGCATTAATACACAATCGAGACCTTGCTTTGATGCATCACAATAAATCACAAAATCATCATTCCCTTCAGGCAATGACAATATAGGTGCCGTAGTTAGCTTTTTCTTCAATAACTGAAACGCTTTCTCTTGTTCATCATTCCATTCAAATTTCTTCTCTTTATGCGTTAATGCAGTCAAGGGTTTTGCTATTCTGGAAAAGTCTTGGATGAACCTTCTGTAGTAACCAGCTAGTCCTAAAAACTGGCGTATGTGTTTCGGAGTTTTCGGGGTTTCCCACTTTTCAACAGTTTCTATCTTTGCCGGATCCACCTTAATACCTTCTTTATTCACTATGTGACCGAGGAATTGAACTTCTTCCAACCAAAATGCACACTTTGAAAACTTAGCGTACAATTCTTCTTTCCTCAATACTTCTAACACCTTTCTCAAATGTTCACCGTGTTCTTGGTCATTCTTTGAGTAAATAAGTATGTCATCAATGAAAACAATGACAAACTTGTCAAGGTATGGTCCACACACTCGGTTCATAAGGTCCATGAATACAGCTGGTGCATTAGTTAAACCAAACGGCATGACCATAAACTCGTAATGACCGTAACGTGTTCTGAAAGCAGTCTTTGGAATATCATCTTCTTTCACCCGCATTTGATGGTACCCGGAACGTAAGTCAATCTTTGAATAAACAGACGAGCCTTGTAGTTGATCAAATAAGTCGTCGATTCTCGATAGTGGGTAGCGGTTCTTGATGGTAAGTTTGTTCAACTCTCGGTAGTCGATACACAACCTGAATGTACCATCTTTCTTCTTGACAAACAAAACAGGAGCTCCCCACGGTGATGTGCTTGGTCGAATGAAACCACGCTCTAAAAGTTCTTGTAATTGGCTTTGTAGTTCTTTCATCTCGCTGGGTGCGAGTCTGTAAGGAGCACGAGCTATTGGTGCAGCTCCTGGTACAAGATCTATTTGAAATTCAACGGATCGATGTGGGGGTAATCCCGGTAATTCTTTCGGAAATACATCGGGAAATTCTTTTGCAATGGGAACATCATTGATGCTCTTTTCTTCAGTTTGTACTTTCTCGACGTGTGCTAGAACAGCATAGCAACCTTTTCTTATTAGTTTTTGTGCCTTCAAATTACTAATAAGATGTAGCTTCGTGTTGCCCTTTTCTCCGTACACCATTAAGGGTTTTTCTTTTTCTCGTATAATGCGAATTGCATTTTTGTAACAAACGATCTCTGCTTTCACTTCTTTCAACCAGTCCATACCGATTATCACATCAAAACTCCCTAACTCTACTGGTATCAAATCAATCTTAAATGTTTCGCTAACCAGTTTAATTTCTCGATTCCGACATATATTATCTGCTGAAATTAATTTACCATTTGCTAATTCGAGTAAAAATTTACTATCCAAAGGCGTCAATGGACAACTTAATTTAGCACAAAAATCTCTACTCATATAGCTTCTATCCGCACCCGAATCAAATAAAACGTAAGCAGATTTATTGTCAATAAGAAACGTACCCGTAACAAGCTCCGGGTCTTCCTGTGCCTCTGCCGCATTAATATTGAAAACTCTTCCGCGGCCTTGTCCATTCGTGTTCTCCTGGTTCGGGCAATTTCTAATAATGTGGCCCGGTTTTCCACATTTATAACAAACTACATTGGCATAACTTGCTCCGACACTACTTGCTCCGCCATTACTCGTTCCGACACCATTTGTTCCTTTCGTTCTATTAACCCCTGGTCCGTAGACCTCACACTTCGCCGCGCTATGACCATTTCTTTTACACTTGTTGCAAAATTTGGTGCAGAACCCCGAGTGATTCTTTTCACACCTTTGGCATAGCTGCTTCTGATTGTTGTTGTTGTTGCGGTTATTATTGTTGTTGGGATGATTGTTGTAGTTGTTGTTGTTGTTGGGCCGTTTGTTGTAGTTGCGATTGATGTTGCGATTGTTGGGATAATTGTTGCGATTATTGTTGTAATTGCTGTTGTTGTTGTATTGGTGATTCTTATCACCGTTTTCCTCCCACTTTCTTTTGACTTGCTTCACATTGGCCTCTTCAGCAGTCTGTTCTTTAATTCTTTCTTCAATCTGGTTCACTAGTTTGTGAGCCATTCTACATGCCTGTTGTATGGAGGCGGGCTCGTGTGAACTTATATCTTCTTGGATTCTTTCCGGTAATCCTTTCACAAACGCGTCGATCTTCTCTTCCTCATCTTCGAATGCTCCCGGACACAATAGGCACAATTCTGTGAATCGTCTTTCGTACGTGGTAATATCAAATCCTTGGGTTCGTAACCCTCTAAGTTCTGTCTTGAGCTTATTGACCTCGGTTCTGGGACGGTACTTCTCGTTCATCAAGTGCTTGAATGCTGACCACGGTAGTGCGTACGCATCATCTTGTCCCACTTGCTCTAGATAGGTATTCCACCATGTTAACGCAGAACCTGTGAAGGTATGCGTAGCGTACTTCACTTTGTCCTCTTCAGTACACTTACTTATGGCAAACACCGATTCAACCTTCTCGGTCCACCGTTTCAATCCGATCGGTCCTTCGGTTCCATCAAATTCCAAAGGTTTGCAGGCAGTGAATTCTTTGTAGGTGCATCCTACACGATTTCCTGTACTGCTAGATCCAAGGTTATTGTTGGTATGTAGCGCAGCCTGTACTGCGGCTATGTTTGAAGCTAGAAAAGTACGGAATTCCTCTTCATTCATATTCACGGTGTGTCGAGTAGTCGGTGCCATTTCCTTCAAAATAGTTAAATGGAACAAGTTAATCATACAGAATATTAAGAGTAGTTAATAGTATTTCGTAGCATAATATGAACTCATTTATAAAAGCTTTTTCTTCATATTAGCGTTTTATAAGTTTAAATTCGGGTGGTACCTACCCGTTAAGTTCATACTTAGTAGCTAATATACAATTCAACTACTACAATTCTATATGAAAAACTGATTATAATAATATTTCGCGTTCAAACTTTTATACAATATTTTACAAACTTACAATACCGCTTATTTTACATAAAGCATGAAATATAGCACACAATAACTTTGATACAAGATAGTTGTGAAGATAATTCTAGCTAGTACACAAGTCGTTCAGCAAAGGCAATAAAGACACGTAATTCATACGTCCAGAAACAAGTCATGCATTCTGGTTTTACTAGGACTACTTCCCATCCTTGGTCTTGTTCAACATAACCGTTATGGCCGTTGATAAGACAGCGTGTTGTAACGTCGTCAAAGGGACGGGGGTTACGTAATGTCCAACAGTCCCGTAACAATCTAAAAACCTCATTTCTTACCCCAATTACCGACTCCGTCACTTGTGGGAACGTTTTGTTTAATAGTTGTAGCCCGATGTTCTTGTTCTCACTTTGGTGAGAAGCGAACATTAGTAATCCGTAAGCATAACATGCTTCTTTATGTTGCATGTTAGCCGCTTTTTCTAAATCACGAAGTCCAATATTCGGATATATTGAGTCAAAATAATTTCTTAACCCATTGCGTAAAATAGCATTTGGGTTCCCCGCAATATATGCGTCAAAGTAAACACATCGTAACTTATGGGTTTCCCAATGTGATATCCCCCATCTTTCAAACGAATGTCTCTTATAAACCAAGACATTCTTGGAACGTTCTTCGAATGTCTTACAAACTGATCTCGCCTTAAATAGTTGTGCCGAGGAATTCTGACCGACTCTAGACAAGATTTCATCAATCATGTCTCCGGGTAGGTCTCTTAAAATATTGGGTTGTCTATCCATTTTGTGTTTTTAAACTGTAAAATAGACAAGAGTTAGTTTCATAAAAAAATACTTATTAATACAAGCAATTTTTACATATATCATAAAGCATAAGAACACTATATTACATATATTACACCACACGAATACAACTATCTTATTCCGACTCGCTCGTTTCTTCTTCTTCAGTTTTGGTTCGTTTTGCCAAGTTTCTAGGGATATATGATGTTCCCATAATACGAGCCGTCGTTGTCCACATTGGTTTAGAAAAACCTGGTGGTTTAGAGGTTCCCGGGTCATTGTTACAACTTAAGGACTTCGGGGGTTGACGATACATATAAAGTTCATCGGGGTTGGAATTAGATTTCTCTATTTTTATGCCCTTTCCCTTATTATTTTCTTTTGCCTTTTTAAATTCAGTTGGGGTAATTTCTATAACATCATCGGAATTCTCGTCGGAATCCGATTCATCGGAGAATTGGTAATCCTCCCAATATTTTGCTTCCTTGGCGGAAACACCATTGACCATAATTAACTTTGGTCGGTTGGTTGAGGATTTTCTTTTACTTAACCGTTTTATTATTTCCCCCACCGGTTCTATTTCTTCATCCGGTTCCGATTCTTCTTCCGGTTCTGATTCTTCTTCCGGTTCCGACTCTTCTTCCGGTTCCTCTTCGGGAACTTGTGAATCAGTCCACAAATCATTCCAATTTACATTTGACTCTTCATTATTATTAGGTGAGTCAATGGGACTTGTTCTAGAGGTAGACATCTATCACATAATATCAAACACGTTAAGAGATTAATATATCACATAATATTCATATGTTAAAAATATATAGTTTCCAACAAAAATGTTAAGCAATCATTTTTAAAGAAAACACGGTCGAAGTCCAGACTTACTAATGCATCCTAACAAACTCGATAAGACACACTAATGCAAATTTTCTGGTTCTCTAAGACCAACGCTCGGATACCAACTGAAATGTCCCGTTCTTATTGATTAAAAACGTTCCATATTAATTGATTTCGTTGCGAGGTTTTGACCTCTATATGAGACGTTTTTCAAAGACTGCATTCATTTTTAAAACAAACCATAACCTTTATTTCATAAATAAAGGTTTAAAAAGCTTTACGTAGATTATCAAATAATGATAATCTAAAATATCCTGTTTACACACGACCATTACATAATGGTTTACAATACAAATATGTTACATCGAAATCAGTTTCTTGAATGCAGTTTTTACACAATATCATACAAACATGGACTCCAAATCTTGTCCTTATTTTAGTATGCAACAGCGGAAGCTCTTAGTATTCACCTGAGAATAAACATTCTTTAAACGTCAATAAAAATGTTGGTGAGTTATAGGTTTAACCTATATATATCAAATCGTAAGAATAGACCACAAGATTTCATATTTCAATACACATCCCATACATAGAGATAAAAATCATTCATATGGTGAACACCTGGTAACCGACAATAACAAGATGCATATATAAGAATATCCCCATCATTCCGGGACACCCTTCGGATATGATATAAATTTCGAAGTACTAAAGCATCCGGTACTTTGGATGGGGTTTGTTAGGCCCAATAGATCTATCTTTAGGATTCGCGTCAATTAGGGTGTCTGTTCCCTAATTCTTAGATTACCAGACTTAATAAAAAGGGGCATATTCGATTTCGATAATTCAACCATAGAATGTATTTTCACGTACTTGTGTCTATTTTGTAAATCATTTATAAAACCTGCATGTATTCTCATCCCAAAAATATTAGATTTTAAAAGTGGGACTATAACTCACTTTCACAGATTTTTACTTCGTCGGAAAGTAAGACTTGGCCACTGGTTGATTCACGAACCTATAACAATATATACATATATATCAAAGTATGTTCAAAATATATTTACAACACTTTTAATATATTTTGATGTTTTAAGTTTATTAAGTCAGCTGTCCTCGTTAGTAACCTACAACTAGTTGTCCACAGTTAGATGTACAGAAATAAATTGATAAATATTATCTTGAATCAATCCACGACCCAGTGTATACGTATCTCAGTATTGATCACAACTCAAACTATATATATTTTGGAATCAACCTCAACCCTGTATAGCTAACTCCAACATTCACATATAGAGTGTCTATGGTTGTTCCGAAATATATATAGATGTGTCGACATGATAGGTCAAAACATTGTATACGTGTCTATGGTATCTCAAGATTACATAATATACAATACAAGTTGATTAAGTTATGGTTGGAATAGATTTGTTACCAATTTTCACGTAGCTAAAATGAGAAAAATTATCCAATCTTGTTTTACCCATAACTTCTTCATTTTAAATCCGTTTTGAGTGAATCAAATTGCTATGGTTTCATATTGAACTCTATTTTATGAATCTAAACAGAAAAAGTATAGGTTTATAGTCGGAAAAATAAGTTACAAGTCGTTTTTGTAAAGGTAGTCATTTCAGTCGAAAGAACGACGTCTAGATGACCATTTTAGAAAACATACTTCCACTTTGAGTTTAACCTTAATTTTTGGATATAGTTTCATGTTCATAATAAAAATTATTTTCTCAGAATAACAACTTTTAAATCAAAGTTTATCATAGTTTTTAATTAACTAACCCAAAACAGCCCGCGGTGTTACTACGACGGCGTAAATCCGGTTTTACGGTGTTTTTCGTGTTTCCAGGTTTTAAATCATTAAGTTAGCATATCTTATAGATATAGAACATGTGTTTAGTTGATTTTAAAAGTCAAGTTAGAAGGATTTACTTTTGTTTGCGAACAAGTTTAGAATTAACTAAACTATGTTCTAGTGATAACAAGTTTAAACCTTCGAATAAGATAGCTTTATATGTATGAATCGAATGATGTTATGAACATCATTACTACCTTAAGATCCTTGGATAAACCTACTGGAAAAGAGAAAAATGGATCTAGCTTCAACGGATCCTTGGATGGCTCGAAGTTCTTGAAGCAGAATCATGACACGAAAACAAGTTCAAGTAAGATCATCACTTGAAATAAGATTGTTATAGTTATAGAAATTGAACCAAAGTTTGAATATGATTATTACCTTGTATTAGAATGATAACCTACTATAAGAAACAAAGATTTCTTGAGGTTGGATGATCACCTTACAAGATTGGAAGTGAGCTAGCAAACTTGAAAGTATTCTTGATTTTATGAAACTAGAACTTTTGGAATTTATGAAGAACACTTAGAACTTGAAGATAGAACTTGAGAGAGATCAATTAGATGAAGAAAATTGAAGAATGAAAGTGTTTGTAGGTGTTTTTGGTCGTTGGTGTATGGATTAGATATAAAGGATATGTAATTTTGTTTTCATGTAAATAAGTCATGAATGATTACTCATATTTTTGTAATTTTATGAGATATTTCATGCTAGTTGCCAAATGATGGTTCCCACATGTTGTAACGACCCTGGTTTTTCCAACGTTATTTATTAATAATTATTATTATTAATACGCTTGATTAAACGAATGTATGTTATTACATTTACATGTTGCTTTGATTGCCCGTACTTGAACTTTAAATGCCCGAAACGTCTTTGTGACACCCGGAACTTGCACGAATAATATTTTAAGATATTATTTACCTTCATGATTAATTTTATTAATCATTTTAATTAACTAAGGTGATAGGTTAATTACTTGGGCTTTATTTGGTTTAACTTGGGATTTATTGAACTTGGGCTTTAATTAATGAAGTGGACTCTTGACTTGGGTTTCCAAGCCCACCCTACTTATATTAGTGGACCTTTAGCCCAACTCTTACAAGTGTAAGTATCACTTAGAACTCAAACTAGTTAGTTACTTTCTTAAGGAATATAGTTGGCTCATTATCCCCATGTAAACCCATTCTTTAACCAACTTTACACCTCTTTACTTGCAATTAACCAACAAACAAAACCATCCACCCTTGAGGACAGCAGGCCACGGCCTTGGGGCTGTTAAGGGAGGCTTTTTGACTTCACATTTTCATTACAACTCATTTGCATTTCTCTCTCAAATTCACACACACAAACTTACTTCCATTTTCTCTCAAATTCTCTCTAATTCTTGTAAGTTAACTTGAAGTTTTTCTTCTTCTTTTTCCTCTTGTATAAACTGATTTCATAGACTTTCATCATCATCATTTGTTGTTCTTTGTTGTTTAAAAGTTACTTGTCTTTGATTTCTTGTCAATTACTAGTTGTTATTTACTTACTTACTTGTTATTCTTTACTAGTTACAAGATCAAACTTTCTAGTTTTGATTCTTCATAATATCTTGTATTTATCAAGAACATCCAAGAACATAATCTATCTAGTTATGTTCTACATATTTTGTTTCAAAAGATTTAAAGTTTATAATCTTTAATTTTTTGTTACTTGTGTTCTTGTTTGATGTAAGTTACTAGAATACCACCTTCATGGTTGGTTTAGGCTTATCTTTCATTTTCTTTATTTCTTATTATTAAGTTGCTTACTAAACATTTGAACAAGGACATGAACCCAACAAGAGCTTACACTTTGGTGCAAGTATCATGGATCCAACACTTGGTTGTGATCTTTCTTAGTGTTCATGAACTTGTTCATAAACTTACATGTAACCTTGGTTCATCAAACACTTACAACACTTGCACTTGAGTTATGATGGACAAACCTTGGTCAAGATGATGTTAACACATCAACGAGTTGTACACTTGAAGCTATACGCATCAAGGATGAGAACCGTGATGAACATCAAGCACCGAGACAACCGGAACTCTTCAAAACTTACTGTTTCTGTCCAAATGTTTCTGACCTACTACTTCTGGAACAGACCAGTAGACCTGGGCTGTTCTAACCTTGATTTTTAGATAGAACTTTTCGAGTAGATAACTTTTCATATAGGACTCGTCTTAATCCGAGTTACGGTTTAGGATTTACGGCCCTCCGATCGTTACCATGTCCTTTAACGTTGTGCAGAAATTTCTGACCTACTCGCACTTAGACCGTCGCCACGGTCAAACCAAGACGAGTTTGCTTCTGTAAATTTTACCACACTTAAGGGACTCATAGACGGAGCCATGACCACTGGTCTCACCTTAATTCAGTAAGGGTAGAGGCCGTGGTGACTGACCGAAGTCGGCCTTTGTTTTAAACGACTTTCATAAACGAGTCTTACTTGTTACCTTTTGTTTAATGATGATTGATGATGACCCTTATGACCTTAATTACGTACTTGTAAACCTTTTGAGACGACTTATTGACTTAGTGCTATTTGACTTAGGTTGAGGACGTTTGGACCGTTACTTGCACACCACTTTCCGACTACTACCTTACCATTACTACTAATCATTGTGAGTTATAGCATTCCCTTTTTACTTTAACTTATTTTGGGAACTGAGAATACATGCGGATTTTATGTTTTACATACTAGGCACGAGTACTTAAACTTTATATATGTGTGGGTTATATAACGGCAGAAACATTCCCTTTAGCTCGGTAACGTTTAATCATTGGTTTTTGAACCGTGAACGCGAATCTTAGATATGGATCCATAGGGTTTGACATCCCCACTCGGGCTAGTAGCGCTAGCATTTAACGAGTGTTTAATACTTCGAGGTTATACGCACTTGCCAAGTGCACTTTAAGGGGGTACATTAAACGTTAAGTTAGTTACCGGGTGCCCACGGTTAAGCATATACTTTTACATACTTTTGAAACGCTCGTTGTAGCACTGAAATCTCGTGGCCTACTTACATTACTGTTATACTTAAACTATAGCTCACCAACCTTTGTGTTGACCTTTTTAAGCATGTATTTTCTCAGGTGTTTGAAGTCGCTTCCGCTATCTTACTAGTCGTGCTGTAGAACCCGCTGCCTAGAGTTGTTATCGCATGACTACTTATGTTGCATTCAGACTTTTTACTTATGAACTTATGTTATGTAACGACCATTATGGTCACGTACACTTATTTAATGCTTCTACTTAGCGAAGCATACTTTTGATTTGTAAAACAATTGACGTATGTTATGACGTCACTTTTATTTATGAATGTAAACTCTGTTTTGAAAACGCATATAGTACTTAACCTTGTAATGATCCTGTTGTTGATGGTCCGTACATGATGATTTAGTACGGGGCGTCACATTTGGTATCAGAGCATTGGTTGTAGGGAATTAGGATGCATTAGTGAGTCTAAGACCGACCCGAGTAGGATTCACTAATAGGGCTAATCTACAACTTGTTAGTTTACTTGTTTCCGCTGAACTTACTGCATGCTGCTGCTTACTGTTACTGCTATATGCCGTATGCTACTACGTGATTTCACTACTGCATGCTATTACTTGCTTTCGATTGCATGCTAGTTTCGTACGATTACTGATATTGCCATGCTACTTATTGCTATACATGATTTAAACTGTTGGCCTATTATTTGCTTGCTTTATGACATACTGACATGGAAAATTTATTTTTCCTTGTTCAGATGTCGGACGTTCCACCTACTGACATCCCGAGCGGCTCAGGCCCCGTTGTTCCTCCCACTGCTGCACCTGTTGCTGCTGCTGCTGCTGCTGACATTCCGGCCCCGACACCCACTGGCGACCCCGGCGCCTCTAGTTCTGGAGCTAGCTCTAGTGTGCATATCCCGGCGTCTTCTTCCAGACCCCTGAGGCAACTGGCTCGCATTGGTGGCATGGAGATCCCCGCAGAGTTCGGGGAAGGACCCTTCCGTAATCACTTTCGCACACCTTGCCGACGCACTGCCGACGGCCGCTTAGCCGTGATTACGCCAGGCCGACACCGACAGATGTTGGCCGCTCTCGGATACGTTGAGCCACCCGCGCCACCACCGCATGATTCAGACGACGGTTCTTCCACCGATGCTTCTTCAGACGACACCTCATCTGACGACTCCAGTGATGAGGAGGATCCCGCTGACCGACCGATTCAGGCACCTTCTACCCCGCCGAAGAAGCGGTATCGCTTCGCTGGCATAATTCCTGGTCGTACTATCACTGACGCTTATGGTCGGCGTCGTAGGATCACTGCTCGCAAACGGCTGGTGCCGTACCCCGCCGATCCACTGATATTACCGTCTCCACCCAGAGCCAGACCATCCACTTCAGCACCACCGGCTCCACCTGCACCGCCAGCACCACCTGCCCCACCATCTTCCTCTAATGAGGAAATGAGGCGGGAGATTGAGATTCTCCAGACTCGAGTTACTGAGCTCGAGGAGCAGATGACTCATGTTTTGGACATCTTGTACCCACCATCGCCGTAGGACTTTGTACTAGATTCTGTATTGTAATTTCTTTTGTAATTTCATATTTCACTTATGTAATGTACGAACTTATTGTAATGTATGAACTTATTATCAGTAATGAATGGAATTTGTGTTGCTTACTTCTTGCGCAAGTGTTCTATTTACGTTATCATCTCATGGTTTTGTGGTACCTATATCTGCTTGCGTTATTTAATCAACATGTGTTGTGCTGTTTTCATGTTGGTTGTTATATACTATATTATTATTATTTGCATAATGGATTTTGACTTGAGTCAAAATGTTTGTATAGAACATCATGGCCAACGGAAGAACCACACCAACCGCCGCCCAGATTGAGGACATGATTAACGAACGTGTCGCTGCTGCACTAGCTGAAAGACAACCCCAAGTTCCACCACCACCGCCTGTCAATCCACCTGTCGTTCGAGATGGGTGTACTTACAAGGAATTCCAAAACTGCAAGCCACACTACTTCAGTGGCACTGAGGGACCCGTCGGTCTCACCAGATGGTTCAAAAAGTTGGAATCGGTATTCAGGGTTAGCAACTGTTCTGAGGCTAACAAAACGAAATTTGCATCTTGCACGCTGTCTGATGGCGCGCTCACATGGTGGAATACCATGGCCCAAGCGAAAGGAATTGATGAGGCGTATGCTACGCCTTGGGAAGAATTTAAATGTGCTATGATCGAGGAATACTGTCCGAGAACCGAGATTCAAAAGATGGAAATCGAATTTATGCAATTGAAGACCGTAGGGAACGACCTTAACAACTACAACCGTAGGTTTTTGGAATTGGCTCTTATGTGTCCAACCATGGTCACCCCCGAATTTAAGCGTTTGGAGAAATACTTCTCGGGACTTCCTAAGTCCATCAAGGGTAATGTTACCTCATCTAAGCCACCAAGCGTTCCCGAAGCAATGCGCATGGCGCATACTCTCTTGAATCAAATCATCCTTGACGAGCCGGAGAAGGCTAAGTTTGAAACTGTTAGTGGTGAAAAGAGGAAATGGGACAACAACCACAACAACAACAGGGGTAGGAACTATGATCAAAACCCGACAAAGCGACATGAAGGGTTTAGGCAAAACAACAACATGCACAACAACAACAACACCAACCCCAACAACAACAACCGCACCAATCCGAACTACAAAGGAACCTTACCACAATGCAATAGGTGCTACAAGCACCACACTGGGTATTGCAATGTTATCTGTGAGAAGTGCCAACGATCTGGACATGTTGGCAAGGATTGCAAGGTTACCACTTTGAATGTGAAGCCAAACCACAACAACAATGGGCCTAAGAAGTGTTATGAATGTGGAAAGACGGGCCATTTCAGAAACGAGTGTCCTAACAAGCGTAAGGATGGCGGACCACCACGTGCTAGAGCCTTCAACGTTAATGCAAGGGACGCTCGCGACAACCCCGACTTGGTGACAGGTATATTCAAGATCAACAATCTTTTAGCTTCTGTCCTATTTGATACTGGTGCCGATAGGAGCTATGTGTGTAGACATTTTTGTGATAAGTTAGATTGGTCGTTAGTTCCTTTGAAGGAAAGTATGCTTGTCGAGGTCGCAAATGGAAAACTTGAAAAGGTTGACCATATTAGTCGTGGAGCTATTATCAACATAGCCGGTGCAGATTTCGAAATTGATTTGATACCTATCAAACTGGGAAGTTTTGACGCGATCGTCGGTATGGATTGGTTGAGCAAGATAAAGGCCGATGTTATCTGTGGAGATAAAGCACTTCGCATACCACAAGGAGATGGCGAACCACTGGTTATCTATGGAGAGAGATGTACCTCGAAGTTGAACCTCATTAGTTGCGTGAAGGCGCAAAAGATTATGAAGAAGGGACGCTTTGCTGTCCTAGCACATGTGAAAGCGGTAGAAACTGAGGTGAAGAGCGTGAACGACGTTCGAATTGTGAACGAATTTTCCGATGTCTTCCCAGAGGAATTGCCTGGATTACCACCGCCGAGAGCCGTAGAATTTCAGATTGATTTAGTGCCAGGAGCTGCACCTGTAGCTCGAGCACCTTATAGACTCGCACCTTCCGAGATGCAAGAATTACAGAGTCAACTACAAGAGCTATTAGATCGAGGGTTTATCCAACCAAGCTTCTCGCCTTGGGGCGCACCTGTGTTGTTTGTAAAGAAGAAGGATGGATCCTTCCGTATGTGTATCGACTACCGTGAACTCAACAAATTGACTATCAAGAATCGATATCCTCTTCCACGAATTGATGATCTTTTTGATCAACTACAAGGATCGAGCGTTTATTCAAAGATCGATTTGCGATCCGGATATCACCAGCTGAGGGTGAAGGAAAGTGACGTGATGAAAACTGCATTCAGGACCCGTTATGGTCATTATGAGTTCCTCGTGATGCCATTCGGTTTGACAAATGCCCCTGCCGTGTTCATGGATCTCATGAATCGTGTCTGCAAGCCTTACTTGGATAAGTTTGTTATCGTCTTCATAGATGATATCCTCATCTACTCTAAGAGCGAAGAAGAACATGAGCAACACCTTCGGCTAGTGCTTGAACTCTTAAGACAAGAGCAACTTTACGCCAAATTCTCCAAGTGCGAATTTTGGTTGAAGGAAGTACAGTTTTTGGGTCATGTTGTGAGCGACCAGGGTATCAAAGTTGATCCCGCCAAGATTGAAGCCATCAGCAAGTGGGAGACCCCCACTACTCCAACGCATATTCGCCAATTTCTAGGTCTCGCCGGTTATTATCGAAGGTTTATCGAAGGATTTTCTCTGATTGCGCGTCCTTTGACCGCACTGACTCACAAGGGCAAGAAGTTCATTTGGGAACCCACACACGAATCAGCATTCCAAACTTTGAAGAAGAAGTTAACCTCCGCACCTATCCTATCACTTCCTGAAGGCAGTGACGACTTTGTTGTTTATTGCGATGCATCGAAGAGTGGTTTTGGTTGTGTACTGATGCAACGATCAAAGGTTATTGCCTATGCCTCCCGCCAATTGAAGATTCACGAGCGGAACTACACTACACATGATCTTGAACTTGGAGCCGTTGTCTTTGCACTCAAATTGTGGAGACATTATCTGTATGGAACTAAGAGCACTATCTTCACCGACCACAAGAGTCTCCAGCACATCTTTGATCAGAAGCAACTAAATATGAGACAGCGTCGATGGATCGAGACGCTCAACGACTATGATTGTGAACTCCGTTATCACCCTGGCAAGGCCAATGTTGTAGCTGACGCTTTAAGCCGAAAGGAGAGGACGGCACCTCTCCGTGTTAGGGCTCTGAACATCACCATCCATTCGAACCTCAACAACCAGATCAGAGTAGCCCAAGTTGAGGCTCTCAAGGAGGAGAACATATCTCACGAGCATTTGAACATATTTGCCTCTCGATTCGAGGTTAGAGAGTCTGGACTCCGATGTTATGCCGGAAGAATTTGGGTACCTTACTATGGAGATCTACGAAGCCTGATACTTGATGAAGCACACAAATCGAGATATTCGATTCACCCCGGTGCAGGTAAGATGTACCACGACCTTAAAGAACAGTATTGGTGGCCGAATCTTAAGAAGGACGTTGCGACTTATGTTGGTAAGTGTTTGACTTGCTCGAAGGTTAAAGCCGAGCATCAGAGACCTTCTGGGTTACTTCAACAGCCGGAAATCCCACAATGGAAGTGGGAAAGGATCACAATGGATTTCATTACTAAACTGCCGAAGACGGTGGGCGGATGCGATACTATTTGGGTTATTGTTGACCGTCTCACCAAATCTGCACACTTCCTAGCGATGAAGGAAACTGATACAATGGAAAGACTTGCTCAGCTGTACATCAAAGAGGTTGTATCTCGTCATGGTGTACCTTTATCAATCATCTCCGATCGCGATCCCCGTTTTGCTTCCAGATTTTGGCGTTCTTTGCAAGAAGCCATGGGAACTCGTCTTGACATGAGTACTGCTTATCATCCTCAGACTGACGGGCAAAGTGAACGAACGATTCAGACCTTGGAGGACATGTTGCGTGCATGTGTCATTGATTTTGGAAAGGCCTGGGAAAGGCATTTGCCACTCGCCGAATTCTCGTACAATAACAGTTATCACTCAAGCATTAATGCTGCACCTTTTGAAGCATTGTATGGTCGTAAGTGCCGATCTCCTATTTGTTGGGCCGAAGTAGGCGAAAAGCAAATCACCGGACCCGAGGTAGTTCACGAAACCACGGAGAAGATTGCTCAGATCCAAGCTAGACTTAAGACTGCCCGTGATCGCCAAAAGAGCTATGCCGATCTTAAACGGAAAGACTTTGAATTTAATGTTGGTGATCGTGTAATGTTGAAGGTTGCACCTTGGAAAGGTGTGATCCGTTTTGGAAAACGTGGAAAGTTGAACCCACGATACATTGGTCCTTTCGAAATTTTGGAACGTGTTGGACCCGTTGCTTATCGTCTTGATCTTCCAGCACAATTGAGCTCAGTTCATCCTACCTTCCATGTGTCAAACTTGAAGAAGTGTCTTGCTGCACCCGAACTTATCATACCATTGGAAGAACTTACTATTGACAATAAACTCCACTTTGTGGAGGAACCTGTTGAAATTATGGATCGTGAGATCAAGACTTTG
The DNA here is from genome assembly GCF_046630445.1 of Rutidosis leptorrhynchoides. Lineage (NCBI taxonomy): Eukaryota > Viridiplantae > Streptophyta > Magnoliopsida > Asterales > Asteraceae > Rutidosis > Rutidosis leptorrhynchoides. The sequence continues at coordinate 274,161,067 of NC_092337.1, read as the reverse complement.
AAACGCAACAAGATTCCGATTGTACGGGTACGATGGAATGCCAAACGAGGACCTGAGTTTACTTGGGAACGAGAGGATCAAATGATGCGGAAATATCCCCATCTTTTCCCGACTCCTCCATCTACTTCAGCTTAAATTTCGGGACGAAATTTTCTTTAACAGGTGGGTAATGTAACGACCCTGGTTTTTCCAACGTTATTTATTAATAATTATTATTATTAATACGCTTGATTAAACGAATGTATGTTATTACATTTACATGTTGCTTTGATTGCCCGTACTTGAACTTTAAATGCCCGAAACGTCTTTGTGACACCCGGAACTTGCACGAATAATATTTTAAGATATTATTTACCTTCATGATTAATTTTATTAATCATTTTAATTAACTAAGGTGATAGGTTAATTACTTGGGCTTTATTTGGTTTAACTTGGGATTTATTGAACTTGGGCTTTAATTAATGAAGTGGACTCTTGACTTGGGTTTCCAAGCCCACCCTACTTATATTAGTGGACCTTTAGCCCAACTCTTACAAGTGTAAGTATCACTTAGAACTCAAACTAGTTAGTTACTTTCTTAAGGAATATAGTTGGCTCATTATCCCCATGTAAACCCATTCTTTAACCAACTTTACACCTCTTTACTTGCAATTAACCAACAAACAAAACCATCCACCCTTGAGGACAGCAGGCCACGGCCTTGGGGCTGTTAAGGGAGGCTTTTTGACTTCACATTTTCATTACAACTCATTTGCATTTCTCTCTCAAATTCACACACACAAACTTACTTCCATTTTCTCTCAAATTCTCTCTAATTCTTGTAAGTTAACTTGAAGTTTTTCTTCTTCTTTTTCCTCTTGTATAAACTGATTTCATAGACTTTCATCATCATCATTTGTTGTTCTTTGTTGTTTAAAAGTTACTTGTCTTTGATTTCTTGTCAATTACTAGTTGTTATTTACTTACTTACTTGTTATTCTTTACTAGTTACAAGATCAAACTTTCTAGTTTTGATTCTTCATAATATCTTGTATTTATCAAGAACATCCAAGAACATAATCTATCTAGTTATGTTCTACATATTTTGTTTCAAAAGATTTAAAGTTTATAATCTTTAATTTTTTGTTACTTGTGTTCTTGTTTGATGTAAGTTACTAGAATACCACCTTCATGGTTGGTTTAGGCTTATCTTTCATTTTCTTTATTTCTTATTATTAAGTTGCTTACTAAACATTTGAACAAGGACATGAACCCAACAAGAGCTTACACTTTGGTGCAAGTATCATGGATCCAACACTTGGTTGTGATCTTTCTTAGTGTTCATGAACTTGTTCATAAACTTACATGTAACCTTGGTTCATCAAACACTTACAACACTTGCACTTGAGTTATGATGGACAAACCTTGGTCAAGATGATGTTAACACATCAACGAGTTGTACACTTGAAGCTATACGCATCAAGGATGAGAACCGTGATGAACATCAAGCACCGAGACAACCGGAACTCTTCAAAACTTACTGTTTCTGTCCAAATGTTTCTGACCTACTACTTCTGGAACATACCAGTAGACCTGGGCTGTTCTAACCTTGATTTTTAGATAGAACTTTTCGAGTAGATAACTTTTCATATAGGACTCGTCTTAATCCGAGTTACGGTTTAGGATTTACGGCCCTCCGATCGTTACCATGTCCTTTAACGTTGTGCAGAAATTTCTGACCTACTCGCACTTAGACCGTCGCCACGGTCAAACCAAGACGAGTTTGCTTCTGTAAATTTTACCACACTTAAGGGACTCATAGACGGAGCCATGACCACTGGTCTCACCTTAATTCAGTAAGGGTAGAGGCCGTGGTGACTGACCGAAGTCGGCCTTTGTTTTAAACGACTTTCATAAACGAGTCTTACTTGTTACCTTTTGTTTAATGATGATTGATGATGACCCTTATGACCTTAATTACGTACTTGTAAACCTTTTGAGACGACTTATTGACTTAGTGCTATTTGACTTAGGTTGAGGACGTTTGGACCGTTACTTGCACACCACTTTCCGACTACTACCTTACCATTACTACTAATCATTGTGAGTTATAGCATTCCCTTTTTACTTTAACTTATTTTGGGAACTGAGAATACATGCGGATTTTATGTTTTACATACTAGGCACGAGTACTTAAACTTTATATATGTGTGGGTTATATAACGGCAGAAACATTCCCTTTAGCTCGGTAACGTTTAATCATTGGTTTTTGAACCGTGAACGCGAATCTTAGATATGGATCCATAGGGTTTGACATCCCCACTCGGGCTAGTAGCGCTAGCATTTAACGAGTGTTTAATACTTCGAGGTTATACGCACTTGCCAAGTGCACTTTAAGGGGGTACATTAAACGTTAAGTTAGTTACCGGGTGCCCACGGTTAAGCATATACTTTTACATACTTTTGAAACGCTCGTTGTAGCACTGAAATCTCGTGGCCTACTTACATTACTGTTATACTTAAACTATAGCTCACCAACCTTTGTGTTGACCTTTTTAAGCATGTATTTTCTCAGGTGTTTGAAGTCGCTTCCGCTATCTTACTAGTCGTGCTGTAGAACCCGCTGCCTAGAGTTGTTATCGCATGACTACTTATGTTGCATTCAGACTTTTTACTTATGAACTTATGTTATGTAACGACCATTATGGTCACGTACACTTATTTAATGCTTCTACTTAGCGAAGCATACTTTTGATTTGTAAAACAATTGACGTATGTTATGACGTCACTTTTATTTATGAATGTAAACTCTGTTTTGAAAACGCATATAGTACTTAACCTTGTAATGATCCTGTTGTTGATGGTCCGTACATGATGATTTAGTACGGGGCGTCACACATGTGTTAGGTGACTCACATGGGCTGCTAAGAGCTGATTATTGGAGTGTATATACCAATAGTACATACATCTAAAAGCTTTGTATTGTACGAGTACGAATACGGGTGCATACGAGTAGAATTGTTGATGAAACTGAACGAGGATGTAATTGTAAGCATTTTTGTTAAGTAGAAGTATTTTGATAAGTGTATTGAAGTCTTTCAAAAGTGTATAAATACATATTAAAACACTACATGTATATACATTTTAACTGAGTCGTTAAGTCATCGTTAGTCGTTACATGTAAGTGTTGTTTTTAAACCTTTAGGTTAACGGTCTTGTTAAATGTTGTTAACCCAATGTTTATAATATCAAATGAGATTTTAAATTATTATATTATCATGATATTATCATGTATGAATATCTCTTAATATGATATATATACATTAAATGTCTTTACAACGATAATCGTTACATATATGTCTCGTTTAAAAATCATTAAGTTAGTAGTCTTGTTTTTACATATGTAGTTCATTGTTAATATACTTAATGATATGTTTACTTATCATAGTATCATGTTAACTATATATATATCCATATATATGTCATCATATAGTTTTTACAAGTTTTAACGTTCGTGAATCACCGGTCAACTTGGGTGGTCAATTGTCTATATGAAACCTATTTCAATTAATCAAGTCTTAACAAGTTTGATTGCTTAACATGTTGGAAACATTTAATCATATAAATATCAATCTCAGTTAATATATATAAACATGGAAAATTTCGGGTCACTACATAGTATCCTTTTATAATTTGTTAGTATTACTATTATTGTTATCAACAAAAGTATTAACAATAAACTCATTATTGACAATATCAATATTATTATATATTCATCAATATTGTTAAAATTATTATTTTTATCTATATCAAAATCAATAAAAGTATTTTTATTAAAATTTTAGAATTATTAGTATTATTAATATAGGAATTACTATTATCACTATGATTAAGATTAATATCATTATTATGAAAGTAATCCAAATTATTTTCATTAATATTAATACTTGTATCGTTTTATAATTATTAGTATTATTATTAACATTAATATAGGTATTTTTATTAGTATTATCATTATTATTATTAATATTACAAAGTATCATTAATCGATTTATCAATAAAACATTAATATTAGTAATACTGTGTGATTACTGAAATTTTTATTAAAACTATTAAGGATTACCATTATTATTAAAAGTATTATTTTTACTAAAAGTAACATTATTATCGTTATCAGTATTATCTATATAATTATTATTAAAATAATTACGATTATGAAAATAAAAGTATTAATGACATTATTAAAGTTATAAGCATAAGTTTAATACACCTAACTTAACTATATTAATATATCTATATATAGAATGAAACTTATTAATCTACCATATAAATGAATTACATCACTAATAATAATATATTTGTTCGATCACAATTATGTGTATTAATATATATATACAAATGATATAGGTTCGTGAATCCGAGGCCAACCCTGCATTGTTCAGTTGTTCAATATAGTCATATATATTTTTACTACAAAATACAGTATGGTGAGTTCATTTGATTCCCTTTTACTCTTTACATTTTTGGGACTGAAAATACATGCGCTACTTTCACAACTGCTTTATTAAATGCTTTTAAAATACATTTTGAACTGCGAATACATGAAATGCTTTTATAAATGTTTGAGGAGATAGACACAAGCAAAACATTCCTCGAATGAATTATGTGGACGTGATAATTGCCACCATTGAATTATGTGGACGTGATAATTGCCACAATTGATATGAATATTTTTCCCCTGATTATTGTTGCTTGGTAACCTAAGAATTAGGGAACATCACTAATTTTGAGAATTAGTGCACGCCTAATTGACGCGAATCCTAAAGGTAGCTACTGGGTTTAACACCCCCACCCAGAATGTTCACTAGACGAAAGGGCTAGTGGACGTGGTGTTTAGTACTTCGGAGTTTATATGATTATTATACAGACGAGATGTTCTGTTTTGGGGATATTATTATGCGCATTATATTATAAGGTCGGTTACCAAGCCAAGCTATGAAAGCAATGAAAAGTGAATGTTATGTATCAAGAAAATGATTTTATACACAGGTTGTGTGTATGTTATTTTTGTGCACGAGATATGTGTACGGTTACTAAGATTTATGAAAGATGATTTCGTACACGAGAAAGGTGTACTGTATTTAAAAGATATCGCATGTACATTACAGGTGGGTATAGGATTCGGGCCCATTTGTACCATGCAGCATTTAAATCTTGTGGTCTATCAAAATGATGAATTTTATTGTTTTATGATAAACCTATGAACTCACCAACCTTTTGGTTGACACTTGAAAGCATGTTTATTCTCAGGTATGAAAGAAATCTTCCACTGTGCATTTGCTCATTTTAGAGATATTACTTGGAGTCATTCATGACATATTTCAAAAGACGTTGCATTCGAGTCATTGAGTTCATCAAGATTATTATTAAGTCAATTATAGTTGGATATATTATGAAATGGTATGCATGTCGTCAACTTACAATGTAAAACAAGTTTGTCTTTTTAAAACGAATGCAATGTTTGTAAAATGTATCATATAGAGGTCAAGTACCTCGCGATGTAATCAACTATTATGAATCGTTTATAATCGAGATGGACTTCGTCCGGATGGATTAGGACGGGTCATTTCAGTTGGTATCAGAGCGGTGGTCTTAGCGAACCAGGTCTTGCATTAGTGTCTCTAACTGATAGTTGTTTAGATGCATTAGTGAGTCTGGACTTCGACCGTGTCTGCAAGTCAAAAGTTTTGCTTATCATTTAGTGTCAAAAATTATTTGCTTATCATACTTAAAGTCTAGACACATCTTACTGCCTCTATTGCATAGACTGTGTATAGATAAATTCATATCTTAGCGTATCTGTTATTGTTACCTTTGCCTGACAGCTTCCGTAGATTTCTCCGTAACTTATGGGATTTTAGTATTATATATGCATATGTAAATTATGTATTGCAGAGTACTAATCTACATCCTATAATCTATTTCTTATCGAAAAAAATTTTCATCTGATTGTACGAGATGAATCCCTCAACCAGTTCGAATTTCTCAGATTCCGACAGCTATTCCGATTTGGAGTTTCACCTAAGCTCCGAAAGCAGTGTCACCAGAATGAATCAACCAATTCATCTCATGGGTTCGTAGCCTACTTAATCATTAGAGACAAAAAGAAGGTGATCCTTTCCATCAACCAAATTCACCTCTTGGCAAAGAACCTGAAGCACTTACCGGTGAACCATTTCGAAATAACATTTTCACCCTCATTTCTCGAATATCTCGTCATGATTACATAATATCTCAGATTCTAAACCTTATTCATTCGCTCGTTCCGACCGACAATCATCCCGGAATAATATAAGAAATCAACGAACTTCGCGCGAATAATCAATTTGGAGAATATGGTGCAAAATTTACCAGCTTCAACAACATCATCGATGTCATAACCAATCCTAAACCATAAGAACAAATATAATAACATATGATTTCATCGCGAGGTATTGGCCTCTATATGCCACATTTTTCAAAGAAAATTGCATTCGTTTTTACAATACAAACCATAACTTTTATTAAAAATACAAAGTTTAAACATCATAATAATGATTATCATTTAGCGATAATCTTAGCCTTACAAACTTTACATGTGATGATAACAACACGATTTCCAACGTATTTTACATTACAACTTCTCCGATATGCAGTTTTATTTTTGACACAAATATGCATACTCAAGATCTTGCTTAAATTCAACATGTTGCAACGGAAGCTTTTAGTTATCACCTGAGAATAAACATGCTTAAAACGTCAACATAAAGTTGGTGAGATATAGGTTTAATGCCGGCAGCGTTATAAATATAGACCACAAGATTTCATATATAAACGTTTTAATAAAAATATTCTAAGTTGTTGAGCACTTGATAACCATACTTAACATTTAATCAACGTCGCATATTCCCTTTATTATGAAATCTTACTACACCGTACCAAGTGTAGTCACCGAAACGATGTACTGTGCAACCGTTGAATACTGGTCGTCCAGTCCGGTTGGGGTTGTCAGGCCCGATAGATCTATCAACAGGATTCGCGTTTACAATACCTCATGTAAATAGTAGTTACCAAGTTACAGGGAAGTATGCCAGTGGTACAACTCAACGTAGAATATATATTTTTAATCACTTGTGTCCATAGCGTAAATCATAAAATGCATGTATTCTCATCCCGAAATATTTAGAGTTTAAAAGTGGGACTATATACTCACTTTTGCCTTGAAGGTAATAAACACGACTTGGTATCCGATTGATATCACGAACCTAACCATATATATAATATATCAACATATTTTCTTTTCAAGTAATCGTTATATATATATATATATATATATATATATATATATATATATATATATATATATATATATACTTATAATACTTCTAATATTTTCTTAGTCCTTAGTTATCAGTTCGATGTTAGTGGTCCACAATTAGTTGCTCAATAAAATAAATAAAGACCCCATCGTATTCGTATTGATCAGAATTAATCTCGACCTATGGTACCATGTTGTCAAATGACGTGTTGCGTATATAAAGTACCATGTTGTCAAATGACGTGTTGCGTACACTCATGAGGTCTTATGATTAATCTTCTCGTGTTGTTTACAGGTGGTCCTGAAATATATAAAATCAAATCATAAGTAATTATATATAAAATATCATATTAATTAGAAAAGATATGATTAATTAAATTTTTATTTTCGTAGCTTAACCAGCTTCGGATACCCGATCTTGTTTTAGTCGTAGTTTCTTCATTACAACTCCGTTTTTGTTGGTTCAACTTGCCACTTCCTTGGATCGAGTCAAATTTTAAGAATATGAACTGTAAATACCTTGGTTTACATTCGGAATCACAGGTTATAGTTCAAACTTTGGTGAAACTTATGAAAGTGATCATTTTCCATCATAAAAACAACATTTAATGATCATTTTTCTAAAAATACTTACACTTTGAGTTAAACCATGAAATTTTTATGTGTTAATATATTCATAAGAAATATAATTTTCCAAGATATGAACTTCCAATTCAATGTTTAAAATGGTATTTAATTATCCAACCCAAAACAGCCCCTGGTTGCACCCCGACGACGTAGATTCAGTTTTAAGGTGTTCTTTGTAAAAACAAGTTGTATCTTGTTAAGTTAGCATATCATTATGATATATTACAGGTCTTGAAGTGTTTTAAAAGTTAAGTTAAAAGGATCTATTTAGTTTGCAAACAAGTTTGAAATCATTCAAACTATGTTCTTGTTGTTAAAATTTTACAACACAAAATAAGATAGCTATATAAATATGAATCGAATAAGATTATGAATAAGGTTACTACCTCAAGTTACTTGGAAAAAGTTACTGCAAAAGATAAGAAAAATCCTAGAACCAAAAGAGTGGTGGAGTGGGATTGAAAGATTGGAAGTAAACTAGTATACTTGGAAGGATTATTGAAGTGTTCTTGAAAGGAATTTCTTATGATGATTAAGTGTTGTTTTTGAAGCTAGATCTTCATGGTTATTTGCTGAGATGATTAAAGTGTTTAAGGCTTATATATGTGTGTGTGTTTAGCTAAGAAATGGTAGGAGAAATTGAATCAAAAATGATGATACTTATAGCCATAAATGGCGTGAATCATGGGGAGACAAAAACAAAATTTTCATTTATTATTTTGTATAAATATCATGCTAGCATCCAATTTCTAATTACCTCTCCTTGAGGGCAGCAATAAGGGCTGATTAGGTGTTGATTAGGATGTTGATTTGATGTGTATATAACAATAGTAAATACGTATAGAAGCTAGGTATGATACGGGTACATATACCCTTGATATACGTATAGAAATCTTGAGAAAACGGAACGAGAATTAAAATATAACTATCTTTTGTAAATATACTTATATTGTTTTATGTATAAAAGCCCTTTAAAAGGGATTAAATACATTTCTATATGATACATATATAAGCATTATAAGTTATATGTATTTATGTCAAAGAACGTTACGTATAGTTATCGTTTTGAAAACATAAGTTAGTAGTTTCAAAATATACTTATAACTCATTGTTATTAGTATACAATGAGATGTTAAACTATCATTAGATCATGTTAAATATATATAAATACATATATATACACAAACGTATAATTATCATATGTTATATAGTTCGTGATATCATCGGTCAAATTGGACGGTCAAACGTTGTGTAAAACTCTTTTCAAAAACATAAGTCTCAACAATTTAGATTACTTATCATGTTGGTAAGATTTAATTTATGTAAATATTAATCTCATAGATATAAAATGATCGAAAAAATCCGGGTCGTTACAGTACCTACCCGTTAAATAAATTTCGTCCCGAAATTTTAAAATTGTACCTATTTTGCGTCATCGGTAAACAAATGTGGGTACTTTTGTTTCATCTGATCCTCTCATTCCTAAGTAAACTCGGGACCCCTTCGAGCATTCCAACGAACCTTAACGATTGGTATGTTGCTCTGATTGAGCCATTTAACTTCACGGTCCATGATTTCGACTGGTTCTTCTATGAATTGTAGTTTCTCGTCGATTTGGATTTCTTCAAGAGGAATGTTGAGATCTTCCTTTGCAATACATTTCTTGAGGTTTGAAATGTGAAATGAATTATGTACTCCGGCGAGTTGTTGCAGTAACTCGAGTCGATAAGCTACCGGTCCAATGCGTTCGATGATCTTGAACGGGCCTACATACCTTGGGTTCAGTTTACCCCTTTTACCGAAACGTATTACACCTTTCCAAGGTGACACCTTTAGCATAACCATGTCACCGATCTGAAACTCTAATGGTTTCCTTCGAACATCGGCGTAGCTCTTTTGGCGACTACGGGCTGTTTTCAATCTCTCCTTGATTTGTACTATCTTCTCAGTCGTTTCATGTATGATCTCAGGACCAGTTAATTGTTGATCTCCTACTTCATTCCAACAGATAGGGGATCTACACTTCCTTCCATACAGTGCTTCGAATGGTGCAGCTTTAATGCTCGCATGATAACTATTATTATACGAGAATTCTGCTAATGGTAGATATTTATCCCATCCGTTTCCAAAATCGATCACACATGCCCTGAGCATGTCTTTAAGAGTCTGAATTGTTCTTTCACTCTGCCCGTCAGTTTGTGGATGATATGCGGTGCTCATATCCAAACGAGTTCCCAGTGCCTCTTGTAGAGATTGCCAGAACTTTGATGTAAATCTACTATCACGATCGGATATAATGGAAATAGGTATTCCATGCCTTGAAACAATTTCCTTTATGTATAATCGTAATAGTTTCTCCATTCTATCCATTTCCTTTATAGGCGAGAAATGTGCAGATTTGGTGAGACGATCAACTATTACCCAAATGGTGTCATAACCCCAGGTAGTCTTAGGTAACTTTGTGATGAAATCCATGGTAATACTATCCCATTTCCATTCTGGGATTTCTGGTTGTTGAAGTAACCCTGACGACTTCTGGTGTTCTGCTTTAACTTTAGAACAAGTTAAACATTCCCCAACATATGTTGCAACGTCTGTCTTTAAATTAGGCCACCAATAATGCGTCTTAAGATCTTGGTACATCTTTCCAATTCCAGGATGTATCGAGTATCTTGTCTTATGCACCTCATTCAATATCAACTTCCTTAATCCACCTAACTTCGGTACCCAAATACGGTTTGCAAAATATCGAATTCCGTCTTCCCGTATAATGAGTTGCTTCTCATACTTCTTCATTATTTCATTTCCTATGTTCTCTTTAGTAAGAGCTTCTCGTTGAACCTCTTTGATTTGTGAGTTAAGATTCATGAGAATTTTTATGTTCATCGCTCGTACTCGAATTGGCTCTCGTTCCTTTCTGCTTAGAGCGTCGGCCACTACATTCGCTTTCCCGGGATGATAGCGAATTTCACAATCATAGTCGTTTATCAGCTCGACCCACCTACGTTGCCTCATGTTCAGCTGTTTCTGATCAAAATATGTTGAAGGCTTTTATGATCAGTAAACACAGTGCATTTAACCCCATATAAATAGTGTCTCCATATCTTTAATGCAAACACTACTGCTCCCAATTCTAAATCATGCGTCGTATAATTCCGCTCGTGAATCTTCAATTGTCGGGATGCGTATGCTATAACTTTCTTCCGTTTCATAAGGACGCAACCAAAACCTTGTCGCGAAGCGTCACAATATATCTCAAAATCATCGTTCCCTTTAGGTAACGATAAAATAGGTGCTGTAGTCAACTTCTTCTTCAATAATTGAAATGCACTCTCCCGCTCAGAAGTCCATTCGTATTTCTTCCCTTTTTGCGTTAACGCTGTTAATGGTTTAGCTATTCGGGAAAAATCTTGAATAAACCTTCTATAATAACCTGCTAAACCCAAAAATTGGCGTATCTGCGTTGGTGTCTTAGGAGTCTCCCATTTTCAATGGCCTCAATTTTAGCTGGATCAACCTGAATTCCTTTGCTACTAACAACGTGACCAAGAAATTGCACTTCTTTCAACCAAAATGCACACTTAGAAAATTTGCCGTATAACTGTTCTTTTCTTAACAATTCTAATACCAACCTTAAATGCTGTTCATGCTCTTGCTCATTTTTGGAATAGATAAGAATATCGTCAATGAAAACGATAACAAACTTATCTAGATACGGACTACAAACTCGATTCATGAGGTCCATGAATACAGCTGGCGCATTCGTCAATCCAAACGGCATGACTAAAAATTCGTAATGACCGTAGCGTGTCCAGAAAGCAGTTTTCGGAATATCGTCTTCTTTGACACGTAGTTGATGATAGCCCGATCTTAAGTCGATTTTCGAGTACACACATGATCCTTGCAATTGATCAAATAAGTCGTCAATTCTCGGAAGTGGATACCGATTCTTGATAGTTAACTTATTTAATTCACGATAATCTATACACATCCTAAAAGATCCATCTTTCTTTTTAACAAATAAAATTGGAGCTCCCCAAGGTGAAGTACTTGGTCGTATGAATCCACGGTCCAGTAATTCTTTTAACTGACTCTGAATTTCTTTTAACTCAGACGGTGCAAGTCTATATGGAGCACGAGCAACCGGTGCAGCTCCAGGTACAAGATCTATTTGAAATTCTACAGACCTGAAAGGAGGTAGTCCCGGTAATTCTTTCGGAAATACATCGGGAAAGTCTCTTACTACATTTACATCGTTAATATTCTTCTCCTTTTCTTCAACTTTCTTTACATGTGCTAGGATGGCATAACATCCCTTTTCTAAACACTTTCAAACTTTCAAACAGCTAATGAGATTTAGGTTTGGTTTACCTTTATCTCCGTAAATCATTATCATTGATTTATCCTTTCGAGGAATACGAATTGCCTTTTCAGCACACACCACTTCGACTCCTACTTTGGACATCCAGTCCATGCTGATAATTACGTCAAAACTTCCTAATTCTATGGGTATCAAATCAATCTTAAATGTTTCTCCGGCTAAATTTATTTTACAATCACGGCAAATTTTATCGGCTTTAATTAGTTTACCATTAGCTAACTCAATCATGTACTTAGCATCTAGAGGTAATGATGAACAATTCAATTTAGCGTAAAAGTCTCTACACATGTAACTTCTATCAGCACCAGTATCAAATATAATAGATACTGATAAGTTATTAATGATAAACGTACCCGTAACCAGCTCCGGGTCTTCATACGCCTCTCTAGCATTAATAATAAATGCTCTTCCATGTGCAGATCTGTTATTCTTCTCTGGATTCGGGCACTGGCTCTTATAATGACCCTGTTTCCCACACCCATAACAAGTAACAGTGGCCAAGGCAGTTCTATTTGCATTGGTGGCAGGAGTTTTGGTGCCATTGGTATTTGTAACAGGAATCCTACAATCTTCAGCAAGATGACCCCTTGGATTACAATTATCGCACAACACATTACAATAACCAGAGTGATGTTTGTACCATCTGTTACATAAAGGATTTCATCCTTTATAACCTGAGCTTGAACCACTACCCACACCTTACGTGGTTTCTTGTTTCTTGTTGGATTGTTGATTACCTTCCCACTTTCTTTTGTTTTCAGATGTCTTGACATCGGTGTTCTTATCTAGAATAATCTGGTCTATCAACTCGTTTGCCATGGTGATGGCTTCGTGAATAGTCTTGGGTTTTGATGATGTAACATTTGCTTTGACATTTTTAGGCAAACCATCTTTGTACAGTTCTATCTTCCGTTCTTCGGTTGGTACCAATTCGGGACATAGCAAAGCTAATTCCATGAATCGCTGATTATAGTTGGTGAGTTCAGTACCAACGACTTTCAGGCTTCGTAATTCAGCTTCCAACTTCCTAACCTCGTTCCTTGGACAATACTCGTTGATTAGCATTGTTTTGAATTCTTCCCAGGGAGTATCATAAGCTACATCTCCTCCTACGGCCTTCACATAGTTTTTCCACCACGTGAGTGCACTATCTTGTAAGGTGCACGATGCATACTTGGTCATGTCCTTATCAATACAACCACTGATTTTAAACACAGACTCAATCTTTTTGATCCACCGGGTTAAACCGATCGGTCCTTCTGTTCCACTAAATGATGAGGGCTTGCAACTTTGAAAAGTTTTGTAATTACATCACACACGAGGATTTGGGTTAACTGCAGCACCTCTTGCAGCCTCGACCCATAACATTCTGTCGTTCACTCATTGATTGATGAGTTCCTCGATTTCTTGTTCCATCATTCGGTTCAATCGCGCCATAATCTTCAATAAGAATGAAAAAATAATTATTCACATGGAATATTGTAGACGTAGTATGTATTTACAGTACATCGTAGCTTATTAATAATATGAACCAGTTATTATTATAAAAGCCTTTTCTTCTTATTAGCGTTTTATAATTATATCTAGGGTAGTACCTACCCGTTAAAGTTCATACTTAATAGCTTAGTACGAAAATCAATTACTACCACCCAAATAATACTCAACCATGGGAAATTATTGCATTTCACACTTCACTATTTTACATATGCTTATCTTACATCAAACATTAAACAAACCACACTAGTAATATTATACAAAACGTTATATGATCCCATGGTTTAAAACAACAGCGCATCATTTAACCCAAAACGTTTGTGTTCAAAGAAATCGCTTAAAGGTTATCTTGACTGTCTCCCTGCATTTTGGCTGAGGGGCCGAAGAACTGGATGCCGGGATATAACTAATAGGAATAGCGGGAATAGGGGTGTAAGTGTCTGGTGGAGTTGGTGCCACAACATCCTCACTAAACTCGGGATTTGGATTTTCCAATTCAGTAGCCTTTCGTTTCTTTCCTCTTTCGAACTTGTCTTTCGTAATTTCCTGTATTTCTTCTTCCTCAGGATCACTTTCCGGTTCCTCTTCAATTGATTCATCCGAAAATTGTGAGTCTTCCCCAAAGGAGTCGTTTTCATTATCGGACAGGTTAATGACTGGAACACCATCTGAAGATTCTGGTTCGGAGTCGCTGAATGTGATAACAAGTTCTAAGCCAGACATCTATCACATAACAACTAGCACGTTAGTACCACATAATATTTGCATATTAATTTTTAACCAACAAGGATAAGCAATAGTTTTCTAAATCAAACACGGTCAAAGTCCAGACTCACTAATGCATCCTAACAAACTTGATAAGACATACTAATGCAAATTTTCTGGTTCTCTAAGACCAACGCTCTGATACCACATGTCATAACCTGTCCTAAACCATAAGGACAAATATAATAACATATGATTTCATCGCGAGGTATTGACCTCTATATGCGACATTTTTCAAAGAAAACTGCATTCGTTTTTACAATACAAACCATAACTTTTATTAAAAATACAAAGTTTAAACATCATAATAATGATTATCGTTTAGCGATAATCTTAGCCTTACAAACTTTACATGTGATGATAACAACACGATTTCCAACGTATTTTACATTACAACTTCTCTGATATGCAGTTTTATTTTTGACACAAATATGCATACTCAAGATCTTGCTTAAATTCAACATGTTGCAGCGGAAGCTTTTAGTTATCACCTGAGAATAAACATGCTTAAAACGTCAACATAAAGTTGGTGAGATATAGGTTTAATGCCGACAGCGTTATAAATATAGACCACAAGATTTCATATATAAACGTTTTAATAAAAATATTCTAAGTTGTTGAGCACTTGATAACCATACTTAACATTTAATCAACGTCGCATATTCCCTTTATTATGAAATCTTACTACACCGTACCAAGTGTAGTCACCGAAATGAAGTACTGTGCAACCGTTGAATACTGGTCGTCCAGTCCGGTTGGGGTTGTCAGGCCCGGTAGATCTATCAACAGGATTCGCGTTTACAATACCTCATGTAAATAGTAGTTACCAAGTTACAGGGAAGTATGCCAGTGGTACAACTCAACGTAGAATATATATTTTTAATCACTTGTGTCCATAGCGTAAATCATAAAATGCATGTATTCTCATCCCGAAATATTTAGAGTTTAAAAGTGGGACTATATACTCACTTTTTCCTTGAAGGTAATAAACACGACTTGGTCTCCGATTGATATCACGAACCTAACCATATATATAATATATCAACATATTTTCGTTTCAAGTAATCGTTACATATATATATATATACTTATAATACTTTTAATATTTTCTTAGTCCGTAGTTAGCAGTCCGATGTTAGTGGTCCACAATTAGTTGCTCAATAAAATAAATAAAGACCCCATCGTATTCGTATTGATCAGAATTAATCTCGACCCATGGTACCATGTTGTCAAATTACGTCTTGCGTACAATCATGAGGTCTTATGATTAATCTTCTCGTGTTGTTTACGGGTGGTCCTGAAATATATAAAATCAAATCATAAGTAATTATATATAAAATATCATATTAATTAGAAAAGGTATGATTAATTAAATTTTTCTCCAAATATTTTCGTAGCTAAACTAGCTTCGGATACCCGATCTTGTTTTAGTCGTAGTTTCTTCATTACAACTCCGTTTTTGTTGGTTCAACTTGCCACTTCCTTGGATCAAGTCAAATTTTAAGAATATGAACTGTAAATACCTTGGTTTACATTCGGAATCACAGGTTATAGTTCAAACTTTGGTGAACCTTATGAAAGTGATCATTTTCCATCATAAAAACAACATTTAATGATCATTTTTCTAAAAATACTTACACTTTGAGTTAAACCATGAAATTTTTATGTGTTAACATATTCATAAGAAATATCATTTTTCCAAGATATGAACTTCCAATTCAATGTTTAAAATGGTTTTTAATTATCCAACCCAAAACAGCCCCCGGTTGCACTCCGACGGCGTAGATTCAGTTTTAAGGTGTTCTTTGTAAAAACAAGTTGTATCTTGTTAAGTTAGCATATCATTATGATATATTACAGGTCTTGAAGTGTTTTAAAAGTTAAGTTAGAAGGAACTATTTAGTTTGCGAACAAGTTTGAAATCATTCAAACTATGTTCTTGTTGTTAAAATTTTACAACACAAAATAAGATAGCTATATAAATATGAATCGAATAAAGTTATGAATAAGGTTACTACCTCAAGTTACTTGGACAAAGTTACTGCAAAAGATAAGAAAAATTCTAGAACCAAAAGAGTGATGGAGTGGGATTGAAAGATTGGAAGTAAACTTGTATACTTGGAAGGATTATTGAAGTGTTCTTGAAAGGAATTTCTTATGATGATTAAGTGTTGTTTTTGAAGCTAGATCTTCATGGTTATTTGCTGAGATGATTAAAGTGTTTAAGGCTTATAAGTGTGTGTGTGTTTAGCTAAGAAATGGTAGTAGAAATTAAATCAAAAATGATGATACTTATAGCCATAAATGGCGTGAATCATGGGGAGAAAAACAAAATTTTCATTTGTTATTTTGTATAAATATCATGCTAGCATCCAATTTCTAATTAACTCTCCTTGAGGGCAGCAATAAGGGCTGATTAGGTGTTTATTAGGATGTTGATTTTATGTGTATATACCAATAGTAAATACGTATAGAAGCTGGGTATGATACGGGTACATATACCCTTGATATACGTATAGAAATCTTGAGAAAACGGAACGAGAATTAAAATATAACTATCTTTTGTAAATATACTTATATTGTTTTATGTATAAAATCCCTTTAAAAGTGATTAAATACATATCTATATGATACATGTATAAGCATTATAAGTTATATGTATTTATGTCAAAGAACGTTACGTATAGTTATCGTTTTGAAAACTTAAGTTAGTAGTTTCAAAATATACTTATAACTCATTGTTATTAGTATACAATGAGATGTTAAACTATCCTTAGATCATGTTAAATATATATAAATACATATATATACACAAACGTATAATTATCGTATGTTATATAGTTCGTGATATCATCGGTCAAATTGGACAGTCAAACGTTGTGTAAAACTCTTTTCAGAAACATAAGTCTCAACAATTTAGATTGCTTATCATGTTGGTAAGGTTTAATTTATGTAAATATTAATCTCATAGATATAAAATGATCGGAAAAATCCGGGTCGTTACAATCGGCATCAACAGTACCATCAATAAACAGCAACAGTACCATCAACAATCCATGCCTCAACATCTCATTCTATACCTCGAGTATAATCATCATTCTACGTATCGTTCTACATTAATTATCTTCGTTCTTCATGGCGATTATGTAATCTCTAATGTTTTAGAGATTATGTATTCTAGTTCTAACGGTAAATCAAATGAGATTAATATTATATTAACTCATTAAATTCATGATTACATCTGAAGAAAATATATACGTATATATGTTTTCATAAAGATTGTAATTAAATTTTTTTTTGTACAAACTGTTAATGGTGAGAATATTTTAACGGGTAGGTAATACCCGAGGAATATTTAGATTTCACCTTAATAAGTTACACTGTACATTCGTCAAAGCTGATTCAACAGTCATTTACTATCCTACTTACAACCACCGATATACGTATCCGTTCACCGTAGAATAACCATTTTCATTCAATTTTATATTTGGGTTTTGACCTATCAGAATCTAACAAATGGCATAATGAAGAAAACATTTGACAAAATAAAATTTGTTAGAAACAAACAAATTAACTATGAGAAATTTTGTTAAGAATCCACGCTAACTTATTAATTTCGTATTACATTTTATTTATCGCAATTTATTTATCGCAATTTATTTATCGCAATTTAAATTCTCGCAATTTTATTTATCGTCATTTAATTTCTGTTATTTATTTTACGCACTTTAAATATCGGGACACGTATACAAGGTTTTGACATATCATATCGACGCATCTATATATATCATTTGGAATAACCATAGACACTCTATATGCAGTAATGCTGGAGTAAGATATACAGGGTTGAGGTTGATTCTACAATAATATATATATTTTGAGTTGTGATCGAGTCTGATACATGTACACGGGTCTCGATACGTATTAATTAATTCAAATATTATAAATTAAACTATATATAAATTATTGAACTGCTAACTATGGACTATCAACTGTGGACTACCAATATTGGACAATTAAAATGAATTAAAACATTAATTGTAACATATGAAACTAAATAATTCTTCAAGTTTGCCACTTGATTTTATCTTAAACCTCATTTGTATCTTGACGATTATAATCTACGTTCAAACTTTTCATTATTCTTGAAAACATCTCAATCGAGAGAATGAACCAACCGCACTTCATCTACAGAAGAAAGGATTGATACATATAGTTATGCACCTGAAAAACTCTCGGAAATTGAGTAAACGTTGAACACATATCCGTGCTAGCTCCTTTCGCATTGTTATTACCGAAAATAACTTTGCAATTCCTTTTCAAATTAGACAGTTTTGTCACAGCTTCAACAAATAAATTTTGACTTTTCATTCGAATAAGCTGTATTAGAACCTTGATATATAAATTGCCTTTCGTCATCATTACCGAGGAACCGTTTATATTCCACCACATTAGCAGTAAACTTACCAGCAACTTCATTGATCTTGGACTTTTCAAAAAATCATTACATTCAGTGAAACCCTAACATTTACTCATTTACATCTTATAACGAGAATTACTATACCAATTACAGGGAATTAGCAATCAGTATTTTGAAATTTCGCTGCATGTCTACATCAACAGATATATGTATACATATAACATATATCTCTTAGAATTATGATCTTCCATTCTGAAATTCTAAAAAGCACCCAGTTTACGAATCGATACTCTGAATGTTGAAAAAGCTGAAAGAAGCAACAAAAACTGTAAACGACGTTAACAGTCTAAAGATTGAATAGGATGTTAGCAAAGCTCAGAAAAGTTGGAACTAAAAACAGATTGAGCAAACTATAAAGGAGACTGTGGACAAATCACAAGGACTAAACCTGTACTTAACGAATTCAGATGATTCTGTATCTGATGAACTCTTCAGCGAATATCTTGCTCCTTATTCATTCTAAATCCTTGCGAAAGGATTTTCTTCATCAACCATCGATCATAGAAATTCCAAAATATCGTCATAAATATGTTCGATATTTCTGAAGATATTTTCATAACTATCCTTATCTGAAATCAGATATCTTTTCACGTCATCTGTATTACACCATAAAGGAAACTGTTTAGTTTCTATTTTTTGTAAACCTTCAAGTTTAAATTATGAATGTTTTTGAAGTAATGTTTGGAACTGAAGCATAAGTTAGTATAATATAATGACACTTGATCAACGTGATTATATTACAGTGAGTCATGCTGAGTTTCTAATGAAATGTGATGATGGTTCACAGTAGATAATACCATCATCATATGTCATGTTACATAACTCTTTCATTCTGCTTAACTTCTAAACATATTAAGAAAATATATTCTTGATAGTTCTATTCTCAGTGATTCTGGTAATTTGACAAATCAAATCGTGCTATTACGTCCTTTCTTGTTTAGAACATTAAGTTCATTCGAAACTCTATACCCACGAATTCTGGACCATAACTTGATGTGCTTAATGGATAGAAGAGAAAACAGAGCATAAAGCTTCAAAGTGTAAATGGGGGTATAAATCGCAGCAAATAGGAGAGAGAATTAACTGTGGATGACAATGATCATAGAAGACAGAAGCAGGAACTTCGAAGTATAAGAGAAAATATAAAACCCAATAACAACACGGAGGTTACAAACCGTGGATATTAATACGAATAGCAAAATAAAGACACGGTAGAATTAAGAATAGTATCACCTCAAGGTAATAGTAGGAGTAAAAAGATTTTTCTGGTGGAAGATTGAAAAGAAGGATGGCATAAGTGATAATTAGGAAAATATCAAGGATTAGAACGGGATTAAGCATTTTCCCAATCCTTTGGATGTATCAACTAAGAGAGAAAGTATAGGAATGGTGAGAATAATGGAATGGAAGAGTTTAAGTTATAATGGAAATATCAGACTGGGTAATCGAAGCAGATCACCGTATTTAATTATAGAGATCTTAATTTCCTTACTCGTCAAAGAATCAAATCTTTTAGATTTTGAAGATTTTCTTTAAATCCCTTGAATTTCGAAAATCAACCGTGACTACGTCACCGGTTACGATGAACTTGCATTTACTCATTTCATTCTTTTGTGATAACTTCACTTATACTCTTCTTGTAACTGAATTGTTTTATCTATATTAGTCAATATTGATAAAACTCTATTCATCAACTCATATTCGTCATGAAAATATTTTTATTGTTAGCCATGACCACCTCACTCAAATTTCGGGACGAAATTTCTTTAACGGGTAGGTACTGTGACGACCCGAGAATTTCCGACTAAATTTAAACTTAATCTATATATGATTTCGATACGATAAGCAAAGTATGTAATGTTGAGTCTAGAAAATTTTGAAACGATGTTTATATATTCAATTGAACTTTGACTATTCTCTACGATTCACAAACAATTATTTGTAAATGAGTATGTACATATATATATATATATATATATATATATATATATATATATATATTATATAAATACAAAAATATTAAAATATAATATTAAGATTTAATAAAGAATACTTTAATTAATTGGAATGTAATAATTAGGATAATTAAGTTACTGATAAAATAAATATACATAAATATATATATATATATATATATATATATATATATATATATATATATGTTATTATGAATCTATATAAGATTTCTATTAAATAAATAAATAAAATATATAAATATTAACTAGTCAGTAAATGGCATCACGTAATATAATATTACATAAATAATAAATTGTATTATATTAAATTACAAAGTTGAATATAATTGATATATTATTTTCATTACTTTCATTATTATAATTGTTGTTAATATTAATATTAATATTTGTAATATTATTACTTCAAATATATATATATATATATATATATATATATATATATATATATATATATATATATATATATATATAATGATGTGTCTAAGTTGTATTATGATTATCATGATTGTAGAAAGTATCATTATCATTATCATATTAATATTTATCACTAATCTCCTTGTTAATATATAGATATATAATCAAATATATAAAATTATATATATATATATATATATATATATATATATATATATAAATATAATACAAATATTATATATACATAAATACATGTACAGCTATTGATATATATATAAATATATATATATATATATATATATATATATATATATATATATATATATATATATATATATATATAAAACAGTTATATACATATATAGATAATAATTTCGTAATTTATACATATCACAATCAAGCATCAATTTTTCATCTCATACTAAAATCCTTGATTGGTACGAATCAGTTTTCCTTCTCTATCCAAACTGTTTATGATTTTTGTTTATGTCTGTAATTTTTTCCAATCGATATCAGCTTAAACAATACAACAAATTCTGTTACAAGTCATGATTCACTTTTAATTATTTATTTATTTATTCTGTTTCTGAATTCAATAAGTGACGAATTCATTAAGCTACCAAACAAATATTAGATGAGTCAATCTAGCTGTAAATGTATATGTTAAACCCGATGTAATACTTTACAATACAGTTCAAGTGGAGAAAACAGAAAATCAAATTTTAATTTTAAAAAGACCTGCACGTTTGCTCTGTTCTTAGTTCCTTCTTCCAATAGCTCGATTTCTTGATCAATTTCAAAATCCTTTAATGCTGTTCTGTAATAACACTTTCATTTAAACTTTTTGAAAGGTTTCGAATTCCAATTTTTCATACTGAGTTAGAATTTGAGAGTCAAAGTTTTATTTCCAAAAGTCAAATTTCGTGTTCATCACAAATACTCAAAATCAGTGTAATGTTTTAAGTTCAATTAGGGTTACAGAAAGTTTCTAATAAAGCTTTAACACCTTTTTCATGTTATACTCTTTATCTAAAAACTCCTTAAAATTTGAAATTGAAGTTGAGTTCATCATCGTGTTCATTATTCTGCACAGATCCAAATTTTTCTTATTTGTATGCTTTAATTGATTTTATCAGTCACGAATTATTTCTGTATATTTTGTAAATGTAAAAATTATTTAGGAAACTTTTGATTGATGCTTTGTTACCTAGTTAGTCGAGTTATAGAAGAAGAAGAAAGAATTAAGAACAAGAAAATACATGCTATAATAAAATGGATTGAGTTTATTTCAAATAAAACAGAATGGTTCAATGGTTAAGGTTTCTAGCGGGTATGCGAGAGGTCGGGGGTTCGAGCTCGGTT
The DNA here is from genome assembly GCF_046630445.1 of Rutidosis leptorrhynchoides. NCBI lineage: Eukaryota > Viridiplantae > Streptophyta > Magnoliopsida > Asterales > Asteraceae > Rutidosis > Rutidosis leptorrhynchoides. Next base: position 274,138,232 of record NC_092337.1, on the reverse strand, counting down.
CAGGGCATTTTTTATAGAAAAAGCTTATAAAGGGGTATACAATTTTTTTTTTTATATTTCTATCATTATTATTAATTATTATTATGAATGTTATTGTTATTACTAGTATTATTTATTATTGTTAAAATTGTTAATTTTACTAATATTATTACCATTACTTAGTATTATTGTTATTATTATTATTATTAATATTACATATGTATTATTATCATAATTATAATCATTATTATTATTATTATTATTATCATTATTAAGAACATAATGTAAGTTATCATTATAAATATTACTATTAGTATCCTTTTATAAATTGTTAGTATTACTATTATTGTTATCAACAAAAGTATTAACAATAAACTCATTATTGACAATATCATTATTATTATATATTCATCAATATTGTTAAAATTATTATTGTTATCTATATCAAAATCAATAAAAGTATTTTTATTAAAATTTTAGAATTATTAGTATTATTAATATAGGAATTACTATTATCACAATGAATAAGATTAATATCATTATTATGAAAGTAATCCAAATTATTTTCATTAATATTAATACTTGTATCGTTTTATAATTATTAGTATTATTATTAGCATTAACATAGGTATTATTATTAGTATTATCATTATTATTATTATTAATATTACAAAGTATCATTAATTGATTTATCAATTAAACATTAATATTAGTAATACTGTGTGATTACTGAAATTTTTATTAAAACTATTAAGGATTACCATTATTATTAAAAGTATTATTTTTAGTAAAACTAACATTATTATCGTTATCAGTATTATCTATATCATTATTATTAAAATAATTACGATTATGAAAATAAAAGTATTAATGACATTATTAAAGTTATAAGCATAAAATAAAGACTATATATACATAAATATATATTTAATACACCTAACTTAATTATATTAATATATCAATATATAGAATGAAACTTATTAATCTACAATATAAATGAATTACATCACTAATAATAATATATTTTTTCGATCACAATTATGTGTATTAATATATATATACAAATGATATAGGTTCGTGAATCCGAGGTCAACCCTGCATTGTTCAGTTGTTCAATATAGTCATATGTATTTTTACTACAAAATATAGTATGGTGAGTTCATTTGATTCCCTTTTACTCTTTACATTTTTGGGACTGAGAATACATGCGCTACTTTTACAACTGCTTTATTAAATGCTTTTGAAATATATTTTGAACTGCAAATACATGAAATGCTTTAATAAATGTTTGACGAGATAGACACAAGCAAAATATTCCTCAAATGAATTATGTGGATGTGATAATTGCCACCATTGAATTATGTGGACGTGATAATTGCCACAATTGATATGAATATTTTTCCCCTGATTATTATTGCTTGGTAACCTAAGAATTAGGGAACATCACTAATTTTGAGAATTAGTGCACGCCTAATTGACGCGAATCCTAAAGGTAGCTACCGGGTTTAACACCCCCACCCAGAATGTTCACTAGACGGAAGGGTTAGTGGGCGTGGTGTTTAGTACTTCAAAGTTTATATGATTATTATACACACGAGATGTTCTGTTTTAGGGATATTAGTATGCGCATTATATGTTAAGGTCGGTTACTAAGCCAAGCTATGAAAGTAATGAAAAGTGAATGTTATGTATCGAGAGAATGGTTTTATACACAGGTTATGTGTATGTTATTTTTGTGCACGAGATATGTGTACGGTTACTAAGATTTATGAAAGATGATTTCGTACACGAGAAAGGTGTACTGTATTTAAAAGATATCACATGTACATTACAGGTGGGTATAGGATTCGGGTCCATTTGTACCATGCAGCATTTAAATCTTGTGGTCTATCAAAATGATGAATTTTATTGTTTTATGATAAACCTATGAATTCACCAACCTTTTGGTTGACACTTGAAAGCATGTTTATTCTCAGGTATGAAAGAAATATTTCGCTGTGCATTTGCTCATTTTAGAGATATTACTTGGAGTCATTCATGACATATTTCAAAAGATGTTGCATTCGAGTCATTGAGTTCATCAAGATTATTATTAAGTCAATTATAGTTGGATATATTATGAAATGGTATGCATGTCGTCAACTTATAATGTAAAGCAAGTTTGTCTTTTAAAAACGAATGCAATGTTTGTAAAATGTATCATATAGAGGTCATGTACCTGGCGATGTAATCAACTATTATGAATCATTTATAATCGAGATGGACTTCTTCCGAATGGATTAGGACGGGTCATTTCATCCCTTGAATTCCGAAAATTAACCTTGACTACGTAACCGATAAAGACGAATCTACATTTACTCGTTTCACTCTTTTGTGATAGCCACACTCGTACTCTTCACAAAATGAATTGTTTTATCCATATTACTCATTGATGATAAAAACTCTATTTTTTAGCTCGTATGCATCATGAAAACATACTTATTATCAGCCATGACCATCCCACTCAAATTTCGGGACGAAATTTATTTAACTGGTAGGTACTGTGACGACCCGACAATTTCCGACCAAATTTAAACTTAATCTTTATATGATTTCAATATGATAAGAAAAGTATGTAATGTTGAGTCTCGAAAATTTTGAAAACTATGTTCATGTATTTAATTACCATTCGACCATTACCGACGATTCACGAACAATAAATTGTAAATAAATATGTATGTATATATATATATATATATATATATATATATATATATATAAATAAATGTAAGTATATATAATAAATTGAAATTATAAAATAAAATTTAAATATTAGAATTAAATATATAAAATAAGATACAACATAGTTTAGTGAAATTTAAAATGAATCTATAGAAAAATATATATGATTTCTATGTGTAATCCTTATCATATTTATAAGGTGATATATAAAATTTATAAATATTAGATATTCAAAAAATGTTATGATATAAAATATATAGTTAATATGTGTTATAAAATTTTAATATGTAAAATTAACATATTAAATTTAAATTATCAGTTGTTATAATAATATTAATATTTTTAATATTAAATATCAAAATTAGTATCATTATAATATATATATATTAAATATAAAATATATATATATATATATATATTATTATATTATTATATTATTATTACTAATATTATGATCACCATTAATAAACATCTTATTTTTCATTATTATTATATTTATTTTTATATTATTATTTTCTCTATTATTATTATTATTAATATCATTATTAATATTATTATTACTAAAATTATTATAATCTTATTATTAAAAATTATTGTTATTAATATATTATTAAAAGAAGTATTAATGTTATTATTAATATTATGAATTATTATTATTATTATTATTTTTAGAAAATTATACAATTTATTATTATTATCACTAATAATATTAGTATTATCATTTTATTCTTTTTAATATCATGATTATTTATTATTACTATGTAATTATTATTATTATAATTAATACATTTTTATCATTAATATAAATTTAATTACATAAATTATATAAGGAAATCAATAACTAGTACAATCTTGTTACACATATCTATCAAAACCTGTTTATGATTTTTGTTTATATCTCTAAAAGCGTTAATTAACTGTATTAATTGTACAAATAGTTGGAATTATCTATCTGTTTTGTTACTTTAAATATTCTGCTAGAAATTTTCTGTCTAAAGATTGTTATCAATCCAAATCGCGTTACAGTGCAGTCAACTTGATCCCATTATCTTTATTCAGTTTCAATTAGATGATATCTATCAATATATACGCTATACACTACTGCAAATTCGATATTGGAAATCCAAAACACTGAAAAATAGAGTCGATACCCTGTTCTTCAATGTTTTTGTAAAATCATCGAATTTGAGTGTTACTTTAAAATCTAATAATGCAGTTCCATTAGAAATCTTCTTTTCAAACTTCCTGTAAAGTTACAAACGTCAATTTTAAGTATGCAATTCGAATTTGTCGAGTCAAAGATTCAAATCAAAAAGTCAACCAAATTGATTTTCATGAAATACGAGTTCTAGATGATGTTACAGGATTAATTGATGATTCTAATACGTTATAATGATAATTTAAAAGGTATTTCATGAAGAGGTCAAGGTCTTAAAACATTCCAAAAATCGAAATCAGTATTTCTGTGTTCTTCATATCCTTCGAAGATACAGCAAGTTATTATTTTTTTTCTTTCTGTTAATTTAATTTAAGCACAAAAGGTTGTATCTGTTTCTATAAAAATCTCTAAACCAACAGATTACTTGATAATTATGAATATCAAGGTGTCTGATCGATTAATCTATGGAGAAGAAGAACTCGAAAAATAATACGGGTTATAATAATAAAAAGTGTAGTTAAATCAGAAAAATCGGGAGCAGAGGAGTGGTCAAGTATTGATTCGAGTTAGCATGAAGTCCCGGGTTTGAGCCCCATCTTGGGCAACTCATTTTAGAGAAGCTCTTTTAAGGGTATACCTTTTTATTATTAATTTTATTGTTATTATTATTATTATTACATTTATTATTGATTGTTATTATATAATAATACTAATAATATGAATATTATTACCATGAGGATTATAATTAATTAGTGTTATTATGAGTATTATAATTATCAAAATTATTATTAGTATTATTAGTATTATTATTAATATTAGATATAGACTACTAGTTATTATTATTATTATTGATATAAGTATTAGATATCATTTATGATTATAATTTCCATTATGGTGATTATTATTATTATTATTATTACTAATATTATTAGCATTAGTAGTATTAGTAAGTAGTATTGATGTTAATATTATCATTAGCAATAAGATCGCTATTATTAAGTATTAGGTATAATTAACAGAAGTATTATTTTCATTATCTTAGTTAGTAAACTTTTCATTTTTATTAAAAACTACTTTTATTAATATTATTATAAGTATTATTATTATTAATATTATTATTATTATTATTATTAGAATTAGGATTATTATTAATAATATTACCATTCCGAAACAATACATTATGTTATTATTATTTTTTTCATAAACATTATTATTTTTATTAGTAATAACAAGTATTATCATTTTTACCATTACAAATATTAATTTAAGTATTATTACAATTACTAGTTTCGACAAACAAATGATATATATATATATATATATATATATATATATATATATATATATATATATATATATATATATATATATATATATATATATATATATATATATATATATATATATATATATATATATATATATATATATATATATATATATATATATATGTATATATATGTTATGTATATATATGTATATATATATATATATATACATAACATATATATACATATATATATATATATATATATGTATATGTATATATATATATATGTATATATATATATATGTATATATATATGTATATATATATATATATATATATATATATATATATACATGTATATATATTTAACATACATAACTTAACCATACTAATGCTTTTTATATACAAAAAGAATACACTTAATGAAATAATGAAAAATATATATATAAGTTAATAATATAAAAGTTAAATCACTAATAGTAAATACATATATATTCGTTCGCTTACAAATATGTATATTAATAAATATACAAATAATATAGGTTCGTGAATCCGAGGCCAACCCTGCATTGCTCAATTTGGTCATATGTATTTTTACTACAAAATATAGTATGGTGAGTTTCATTTGCTCCCTTTTTAAATGCTTTTGCAATATATATTTTTAGGACTGAGAATACATGCGCTGCTTTTATAAATGCTTTACAAAATAGACACAAGTAATCAAAACTACATTCTAATGTTGGATTATCGAATCGAATATGCCCCTTTTTAGCTTGGTAGCCTAAGAATTAGGAAAATAGCCCCTAATTGACGCGAATCCTAAAGATAGATCTATGGACCTTGACACGTCCCATTCGGGTTACGAATGCTTTAGTACTTCGATTATCATATCCGATGAGAGTCCCGGAATGATGGGGATATTCTATATGCATCCTGTTAGTTCGGTTATCAAGCGTTCACCATATGAATGATTGTTTTATCTCTATGCAGTTTGCGAAATGCCTGATATGAGATGATGTTTATGAGAAATGAAATGAAAATCTTGTGGTCAATTAAATTAATGGAAATGATTATTATGATAAACTAATGAACTCATCAACCTTTTGGTTGACATTTGAAAGCATGCTTATTCTCAGGTATTAAAGAAATCTTCCGCTGTGCATTTGCTCATTTTAAAGATATTACTTGGAGTCATTTATGGCATATTTCAAAAGACGTTGCATTCAAGTCGTTGAGTTCAATAAAGATTATTATTAAGTAAATGACAGATTAGGTTATTTACAGTTTGGATATTATGAAATGGTATGCATGCCTGTCAACTTTCATTGTAATGGAAGGCTGTCTTTTGAAAACGAATGCAATGTTTGTAAAATGTATCATATAGAGGTCAAATACCTCGCGATATAACCAAATGTTATTGTATTCGTCCTTATGGATTAGGACGGGTCATTACAAAATAGACCCCTGGGTCACCACATTTCACATCATTCTGATCTAAACTTTGGTCAGAGAGAAGTACACTTTCTCTCTAACACAGTTCTTTCTCACTCTAAAACAACATTAGCCGCTTAGCAGCAGTACGCTAGATGGATCATTACAGATTGATCCACAGATTGATTGAGGCCACCCCACAGATCTTATATCTGTGTTCTGAGTCTGCAGAGATTATTTCTCGAGGGCAAACAACAATCAACAGTATACGCCACACACTGAGCAGCTAAGTTTCTGTACTAGTACCTTACAGCCACTATACGGAAAATCGTACTAACAGATGGCGCCACCCGTCTCAAAGACCACCAAAACCACCAAGAGCACGAAGGCAACGGAAACAACCTCATCAAAAACAACACTTGAACCAGTCGATGAAAACCTCAATGAAAATATACCAGTTGATCAGTTAACTCTTGAAGAGACTTCCGTTGAAGAAGAAGATCATTTGCAAACTGACACAGCAGATGATCAAGTTCATGAAACCATACCACGATTGAGAAAACCATTGATGGGAGGTTCCAGCACAAGAATTTGGAAAGCCAGGCGAGGAACACATAATGTTTCTTTCAAGAAGACTTCTGATGTGAATGCTAAACATAACGGCAAAGGAAAGTCAATTTCCAAATCACAATTGTTCAAGCTATTCAATCAGTTGAATGCCTTAGTTGATGATTCGGAGAATCAACACAGTGATGAGGGTTTTTTGGACGATGATTGGAATTTTGAAGAAGAAGGTGAACAATTCTTTATGACTGAAGAAATGGCAAGCAAGTTACTGGATGGAATTTTGACTAAAACAGCGCCATCACGATTTAAGCAAAAATAAGCACAACCAACTATCCATGCAACAGCTGTAGATAATTTGTTTTCTTTGATTACTGGAGATGAAGCTATCAAACCGCCAGCAATGGCAGAGTCCACACAGTGTTTTATCCCTCGAATTGCAGATTATCCATTACCAAGAAATTTGGGAATTCCATCTATCTGTGTTTATGATGGTACAATAGATCCAGAAGATTTTCTGACTATGTTTGAAGGTGTCATGAGGTTACAGCATTGGGAAGATGAAACTGCATGCCATATGTTTCCAATTGTATAGAAGAAAATGGCAAAGAGAGTGGTTTGCTAGCTTGCCACCAAGGAGTATTACCAGTTTTCTTAATTTGAGGGCAAAGTTTGTGATGCAGTATCAAAGTTTGAGAAGTTGCACATTGTCACATCTTGATGCACATGAGATAACAATGCAATAGAATGAATCATTGAGTGATTTCATGAAACGTTATACCATTGAATGTCAGAAAATACCAGACATACCAGAGTCTCAGCTTGTTTCAGGATTTATATTTTGTCTCAATCAGCGACACTTTGCACGATTAATTCATGTTTGCGTTATGATATTCCAAAAACATTGCATCAAGCATTGGGTATCGCTCAGAAGCATTTACGAGCAGATGAAATGAGATATCCAAGAGTGGATAATTACTAGAGAAACTTCAGGCAGCAAGGCGGAGAGCGAAACAGGAATGACAATTATCAGAGACAATGGGGTTATGACAGTAATTACCAGAAACAGCAGAGCGGTTGGAGGAGAAATAACCATCCAAACGACAATTATCACCATCGAAAGCCATTAGACAGGCATCCACTTATCATGGCACTAACCAAAACTCTAAAAGAAATTTTGTTTACAGAGCCAATTAAGGAATCATTTCACCCTCCACCGCCAATGGAAGAGCATCAGGGACCACAAAGTGACAAATGGTGAGCCTGCGAGCTGAATCATCTTTTGCCAGTAAAAAAGTATCGACAAAATGATCCAAACAAGCATTTTTCTTGGCAGGGAAAAGTGCGTCACGGTGGACGACGTGACTGGAACAGAAAGGAAGAACAGAATGATGAAAGGGATCCAACTCCTGAAATGCACATCAAGGTTATATGGAATGAGGAGCAGGAAAATGAAACAGATGGAGAACGCAGGATGGAAAGCTGGATGTACGCTCCAATCATATTTCATACCATTCCAATTTGGCGATTGTCAGAAGAGCTTGTGGTCAATTCAGCTGTAATTGCAAACAGAAACATCACCTGAATTTATACTGATACAGGTAGTGAGGCAGATATTTTATATTTGCATTATTTTAAGGAATATCCGTTCAGAGTGAAGGATAGGCTACGCTACAAGAACTTAAAGATTGATGGCATCACGGGTGAGTCAATGAAGGCAGTTGGTAAGGTGAAACTGGATGTAACATTGGGAACACACCTTTTGGTCCGAACAGAAATTGTGGACTTTACAGTTCTTGATGGCAGATCAAGGTTCAGTGCATTGTTCGGTAGGCGGACCCTTCGCAAATTTGGAGCAATTACTTCTACACCGCATGCAAAATTGCGGTTCCCAATGCCAAACGGTATAGCAGTGATACACTCTGAATATGTTGGACCGGAAAGGGAAAGATCAGTTGTTTATGAAGCTCCAGGGAATTTTTTCAGGAGGGAATCATCGAGGCAGTTCTTCAGTATAAATGATGTGAACGGGTATTTCAAACCGCCCAAAATGTGGATAGACTAACAGCAAGACGCAGACCGCTGAACGGAATACAATATAATAACTGAATCCTGCAGCGTAGTCTTTATCACATTTTTAATTTTTTCTCAGTTCAGGCGACAACACAATACACTTTTTGTAATTTTCTGATTAGGACTTGATCACCTCATACGAAGGTATTACACAAAAATGTTATATGTGTGACAGTATTATCAATAAAAATTTTAAATTTTTATTACGCACAGCATTACGCGTTACGAATGTAAAGCATAGCATTCATTCATACTCACATAAGGAAAGGCATTTTATGCCCCCGATGGTAGAGGCTCTTGTGTCAACATTATAGACACAAGGGATCGGCTAGCGTAAAGTGTTTACTTTGGTAGAGAGCACCGAGGCAAAACTAAAGATCTCATAATGTCATGACATATAGAATGGTTTATCACAACGGCATAAATCCATTTATATTTTGAAAACAGAAAAAATTGAAATACAAGGGTATTTTGTAAGCCGCACAACACCTGAGCGCATCACGCTAAACGGAACACTGTTAATTCCATAAACAGAAATTTCTCTAACAAATTTATCAATTTTTATTGCATAACAATATTATGATTCATTCATATCCTACTTCACAAAGCAATCTTAGAATTCTCAAAACCTCTTTACAAAACATATGCTCTGATACAGAATGGAGAACGGATAAATTGTTCGATATATTCATTACAGCAATAACAACGGTCTACAAAACTTGTTTTGACTAAATGAAAATACAAAACAGATGTACAATTTTAATAGCCTATATACATAATACCATTTATGTAGCAGTACACCTCTGATTCATAAAGAGGAATTATGCATTACGGACATCGGATGAAAGATGACAGTTCAATTCATGTACAAATTCAAAAATCAGTTTAAGACAAAAATCATTTCATATGTTATATGCAAATCTAAGATTTTTAACAGGCTTGTAATGGTTAAACCATATAGCAGCGATGTGTCAATCATGGAAAGCAACAAAAAATACCAACATTAACCAAAAAGGCTGGATATATACATAAATCAGTATAAAGATGCTACACATTGTTATTACAGATTAGTTATCTTTTCAAATAGGCACATCCAAGATGTCCTTAACAGACACATCTTCCCTAGCACATACTTCCTCTAAAGAGTTAATCTTCATAGAGGTAACTTCATTGATGGCCACTTGCAGATTGGCATTAGCATCAGGTTTGATATGTTTTGAAATTGCAGTTGGTAAAGGGTCAGGTCTTACAGGAAGAGCATTCAAAATTTCCACCATAATATCTGAAAGGTCACTCTCCGTAGATGCCTCCAGATATATATGAAAAGTCTAACCAACAAGAGGAGAGCTCTGAAGTGTCCCGTTCATATTGATTATAAACGTTCCAAATTAATTGATTTCGTCGCGAGGTTTTGACCTCTATATGAGACGTTTTTCAAAGACTGCATTCATTTTTAAAACAACCATAACCTTTATTTTATCGATAAAGGTTTAAAAAGCATTACGTAGATGATCAAATAATGATAATCTAAAGTATACTGTTTACACACGACCATTACATAATGGTTTACAATATGAATATATTACATCAAAAATAAGTTTCTTGAATGCAGTTTTACATAATATCATATAAGCATGGACTCCAAATCTTGTCCTTATTTTAGTATGCAACATCGGAAGCTCTTAATAATCACCTGAGAATAAACATGCTTAAAACGTCAACAAAAATGTTGATGAGTTATAGGTTTAACCTATATATTATCAAATCATAATAATAGACCACAAGATTTCATATTTCAATACATCCCATACATAGAGATAAAAATCATTCATACGGTGAACACCTGGTAACCGACATTAAAAAGATGCATATAAGAATATCCCCATCATTCTGGGACATCCATCGGACATGATATAAAAACTCGAAGTACTAAAGCATCCGCTATAACGGATGGGGTTTTTTGGGCCCAATATATATATCTTTAGGATTCGCATCAATTAGTAGACTGGTTTACTAATTCTTAGGTTACCAAGTAAAAGAGGCATATTCGGCTTCGATCGTTCAACCATAGAAAGTAGTTTCATGTACTTGTTTATATTTTGTAAAACATTTATAAAGCTGCATGTATTCTCATCCCAAAAATATTAGATTTTAAAAGTGGGACTATAACTCACTTTCACAGATTTTTACTTCGTCGGGAAGTAAGACTTGGCCACTGGTCGATTCACGAACCTATAACAAATATGTACATATATATCAAACTATGTTCAAAATATATTTACAACAATTGTAATACGTTTTAATGTTTTAAGTTTATTAAGTCAGCTGTCTTCGTTAGTAACCTACAACTAGTTGTCCATAGTTAGATGTACAGAAATAAATTGATATATATTATCTTGACCCAATCCACGACCCAGTGTATACACGTCTCAGGCTAGATCACAACTCAAAATTTATATATTTTTGAAATCAACCTCAACCCTGTATAGCTAACTCTAACATTACTGCATATAGAGTGTCTATGGTTGTTCCAAATAATATATATATATGGGTCGATATGATATGTCAAAACATTTGCATACTTGTCTATGGTATCCCAAGATTACATAATATATTATAATATATGTATTATACAATATAAGTTAGCTAGGATATGATTAATATAGATTTGTTACCAATTTTCACGTAGCTACAACAAGTAAAAATATCCAATCTTGTTTTACCCATAACTTCTTCGTTTTAAATCCGTTTTGAGTGAATCCAATTGCTATGGTTTCATATTGAACTTAAGTTTATGAATATATACAGAAAAATTATAATTTTATAGTCAGAAATACATGTTACAAGTTGTTTTTGTAAAGGTAGTCATTTCAGTCGAAAGAACGACGTCTAGATGACCATTTTGAAAAACATACTTCCACTTTGAGTTTAATCATGATTTTTGGATATAGTTTCATGTTTATAAGGAAAATTATTTTCCCAGAAGAACAACTTTTAAATCAAAGTTTATCATAGTTTTTAATTAACTAACCCAAAACAGCCCGTGGTGTTACTACGACGGCGTATATCCAGTTTTACGGTGTTTTTCGTATTTTCAGGTTTTAAATCATTAAGTTAGCATATCATATAGATATAGAACATGTGTCTAGTTGCTTTTAAAAGTCAAGTTAGAAGGATTAACTTTTGTTTGCGAACAAGTTTAGAATTAAGTAAACTATGTTCTAGTGATTTCAAGTTTAAACCTTCGAATAAGGTAGTTTTGTATATATGAATCGAATGATGTTATGAACATCATTACTACCTCAGGTTTTGTCGATAAACCTACTGGAAATGAGAAAAATAGATCTAGCTTCAAAGGATCCTTGGATGGCTGGAAAGTTCTTGAAGCAGAATCATGACACGAAAACAAGTTCAAGTAAGATTTCCACTCGAAATAAGATTGTTATAGTTATAGAAATTGAATCAAAGTTTGAATATGAGTATTACCTTGTATTAGAAAGATATATTACTGTAAATAAGAAAGATTTCTTGAGGTTGGATGATCACTTTACAAGATTGGAAGTAAGCTAGCAAACTTGGAAGTATTCTTGATTTTATGAAACTAGAACTTATAGAATTTATGAAGAACACTTAGAACTTGAAGATAGAACTTAAGAGAGATTAATTTGATGAATAAAGTTGAAGAATGAAAGTGTTTGTAGGTGTTTTTGGTCGTTGGTATATGGATTAGATATAAAGGATGTGTAATTTTGTTTACATGTAAATAAGTCATGAATGATTACTAATATTTTTGTAATTTTATGCGATATTTCATGCTATTTGCCAAATGATGGTTCCCACATGTGTTAGGTGACTCACATGGGCTGCTAAGGGCTGATCATTAGAGTGTATATACCAATAGTACATATTTCTAAAAGCTGTGTATTGTACGAGTACGAATACGGGTGCATACGAGTAGAATTGTTGATGAAACTGAACGAGGATGTAATTGTAAGAATTTTTGTTAAGTAGAAGTATTTTGATAAGTGTCTTGAAGTCTTTCAAAAGTGTATGAATACATATTAAAACACTACATGTATATACATTTTAACTGAGTCGTTAAGTCATCGTTAGTCGTTACATGTAAATGTTGTTTTGAAACCTTTAGGTTAGCGATCTTGTTAAATGTTGTTAACCCATTGTTTATTATATCTAAAGAGATGTTAAATTATTACATTATCATGATATTATGATATATTAATATATCTTAGTATGATATATATACAGTTAAATGTTGTTACAACGATAATCGTTACATATATGTCTCGTTTCGAAATCATTAAGTTAGTAGTCTTGTTAAAATACCTAATGAGATACTTACTTATCATAATATCATGTTAACTATATATATAATCATATATATGTCATCATATAGTTTTTACAAGTTTTAACGTTCGTGAATCACCGGTCTACTTGGGTGGCCAATTGTCTATATGAAACCTATTTAAATTAATCAAGTCTTAACAAGTTTGATTGCTTAACATATTGGAAACACTTAATCATGTAAATAACAATTTCATTTAATATATATAAACATGGAATAGTTCGGGTCACTACAGTACCTACCCGTTAAATAAATTTCGTCCCGAAATTTTAAGCAGTTGGAGGTGTTGACGTATCTTCAAGAAATAAGTGCGGGTATTTCTTATTCATCTAATCTTATCGTTCCCAGGTGAACTCGGGTCCTCTACGAGTATTCCATTGAACTTTAACAATTGGTATCTTGTTTTGCTTAAGTCTTTTAACCTCACGATCCATTATTTCGACGGGTTCTTCGACGAATTGAAGTTTTTCGTTGATTTGGATTTCGTCTAACGGAATAGTGAGATCTTCTTTAGCAAAACATTTCTTCAAATTTGAGAGGTGGAAAGTGTTATGTACAGCCGCGAGTTATTGTGGTAATTCAAGTCGGTAAGCTACTGGTCCGACACGATCAATAATCTTGAATGGTCCTATATACCTTGCATTTAATTTCCATCGTTTACCAAATCGAACAATGCCTTTCCAAGGTGCAACCTTAAGCATGACCATCTCTCCAATTTCAAATTCTATATCTTTTCTTTTAATGTCGGCGTAGCTCTTTTGTCGACTTTAGGCTGTTTTCAACCGTTGTTGAATTTGGATGATCTTCTAGGTAGTTTCTTGTATTATCTCCGGACCCGTAATCTGTCTATCCTTTACTTCACTCCAATAAATTAGAGACCTGCACTTTCTACCATAAAGTGCTTCAAACGGCGCCATCTCAATGCTTGAATGGTAGCTGTTGTTGTAGGAAAATTCTGCTAACGGTAGATGTCGATCCCAACTATTTCCGAAATCAATAACACATGCCCGTAGCACGTCTTCAAGAGTTTGTATCGTCCTTTCGCTCTGCCCATCAGTTTGTGGATGATAGGCAGTACTCATGTCTAGACGAGTTTCTAATGCTTGCTGTAATGTCTGCCAGAATCTTGAAATAAATTTGCCATCCCTATCAGAGATAATAGAGATTGGTATTCCATGTCTGGAGATGACTTCCTTTAAATACAGCCTTGCTAACTTCTCCATCTTGTCATCTTCTCTTATTGGCAGGAAGTGTGCTGATTTGGTGAGACGATCAACTATTATCCAAATAGTATCAAAACCACTTGCAGTCCTTGGCAATTTAGTGATGAAATCCATGGTAATATTTTCCCATTTCCATTCTGGGATTTAGGGTTGTTGAAGTAGACCTGATGGTTTCTGATGCTCAGCTTTGACCTTAGAACACGTCAAACATTCCCCTACGTATTTAGCAACATCGGCTTTCATACCTGGCCACCAAAAATGTTTCTTGAGATCTTTGTACATCTTTCCCATTCCAGGATGTATTGAGTATCTGGTTTTATGAGCTTCTCTAAGTACAATTTCTCTCATATCTCCAAATTTTGGTACCCAAATTCTTTCAGCCCTATACCGGGTTCCGTCTTCCCGAATATTAAGATGCTTCTCCGATCCTTTTTCCCTCTTTTAAAATCCTTGTTGCGCCTCCTTTATTTGAGTAGTATGGTTATTGTGAATCATTATATTCATAGCTTTTACTCGAATGGGTTCTCTGTCCTTTCTACTCAAAGTGTCGGCTACCACATTCGCCTTCCCCGGGTGGTAACGAATCTCAAAGTCGTAATCATTCAATAATTCAATCCACCTGCGCTGCCTCATGTTCAGTTGTTTCTGATTAAATATATGTTGAAGACTTTTGTGGTCGGTATATATAATACTTTTGACCCCATATAAGTAGTGCCTCTAAGTCTTTAATGCAAAAACAACTGCGCCTAATTCCAAATCATGCGTCGTATAATTCTGCTCATGAATCTTCAATTATCTAGACGCATAAGCAATTACCTTCATTCGTTGCATTAATACACAACCGAGACCTTGCTTTGAAGCGTCACAATATATCACAAAATCATCATTCCCTTCAGGTAATGACAATATAGGTTCCGTAGTTAACTTTTTCTTTAACAATTGAAACGCTTTCTCTTGTTCATCCTTCCATTCAAATTTCCTCCCTTTATGCGTTAATGCAGTCAAGGGTTTTACTATTCTGGAAAAATCTTGGATGAACCTTCTGTAGTAACCAGCTAGTCCTAAAAATTGGCGTATATGCTTCAGAGTTTTCGGGGTTTCCCATTTTTCAACGGTTTCAATCTTTGCTGGATCCACCTGAATACCTTCTTTCTTCACTATGTGACAGAGGAATTGAACTTCTTCCAACCAAAATGCATACTTTGAAAACTTACCGTACAGTTTTTCTTTTCTCAGCAACTCTAGCACTTTTCTTAAATGTTCTTCATGCTCTTGATCATTCTTCGAGTAAATAAGTATGTCATCGATGAAAACAATGACAAACTTGTCAAGATATGGCCCACACACTCGGTTCATGAGGTCCATGAACATAGCTGGTGCGTTCGTCAATCCAAACGGCATAACCATAAACTCGTAATGACCGTAACGCGTCCTAAAAGCAGTCTTTGGAATATCATCCTCCTTCACCCGCATTTGACGATACCCAGAACATAAATCAATTTTTGAATAAACCGACGAGCCTTGTAGTTGATCAAATAAGTCGTCGATTCTCGGTAGTGGGTAGTAGTTCTTGATGGTAAGTTTGTTCAACTCTCGGTAGTCGATACACAACCTAAATGTACCATCCTTCTGTGATGACCCGGGAATTTCCGACCAAATTTAAACTTGAATCTTATTTGATTTCGATACGATAAGTAAAGTCTGTAATGTTGAAATCATAAAAACTTTGAACTATGTTTAATATATTCATTTGACCTTTTGACTATTCCCGACGATTCACGAACAATTATTTGTAAATAAATATGTATATATTATATAAATACAAGGATATATAATACTTTGAATTAATAGTGTATATTTTCTTATATAGGAATTAAAAATGTAAAATAGTAAATAGAATACTTAAGTTACGATCAAAATGAATACATATAAATATATAAACATATATACATCAATGTTATGAATCTATATAAGATTTCTATAAATAATTATTATTATATTGTAAAGTATAAATATGTCATATATGCTATTTTATATATATATATATATATATATATATATATATATATATATATATATATATATATATAATAAGTAAATTGTATTATATAATTATTAAATATTACATGATTAATAAATTGTAATATTAATGTATTTAATTACAAGTTAAAATAAATGTTATTAAAATTATTACATTTACTCTCATTATTAATATTAATATTAATATCAGTATACTATTATTGATACATTAAATTTATCATTAGAATTAGTAGTAAAATTATAATTTTAAGTTAAAATGATTATTTGTTATTATTATAAATATTAATATTAATATCAGTATTAATGATATTATGATACAAATATGAAATTTGTTATGTACAAACTATTATAATATTAAAAGTATTAACACTAATTTAAATATGTATATATAATCGATAAATATGAATTTTATTGTTATTGTATTGTTATTTCAAATATGATTATTATCATTAGTATTATTATAATCAGTATTCTTATTAAAATAAATGTTAATAATATTATTATCATTAAATACTTTGGTCCTTATTAATATTAGTTAAATTTAATAAACAGATAATGTAACTACTGATATATATATATATATATATATATATATATATATATATATATATATATATATATATATATATATATATATATATATATATATATATATATATATATATATATATTTATATTTATATATATAAATACATACATATAATATATAAAATACAGATTATGTAAATATATAAGCAGATATAGATATTATATAAATAAAAATACAGACTTATACATAAATACTAATAATTATAAATATAGTTACAGTTACAGGTTATTCACATATACATAATCAGTTTCAATCATCATCACACTTTTTGCTAATTTGTTTTTTTCTTCAATTCTGTAAAAAGATTCGAAAACAAAAGCAGATGAATCCAAATGCTGTTATCTATCTTTATCTGTTTTATATTTTTTTTATATTTCTGTTTCTGAGTGATTTACTTGTCGAATCATTTAACCTATAAAACAAATCACAGATGAACGAATTTAGTTGCATTATTATCACTCAACCTTTATATAATACTCTTCTTATACAATTCGAGATCTAAAAACAGAAAAATCAAAGTTTATAAAAAAAACCGCTGTATTACTTCTATGTTCTTAATTCAATTTTCAAACAGTTCAAATTCTTTTTGTTTTTCAAAATCTATAAATGCAAAGTTGTTAGGAATGATTTAATCAATCTTTCTGCAAAATTTGAACTTCCAATTCCTCGTAATGATTTCGAATTGTTTAGTCAAAGTTTACAATCAAAAAGTCAATCGAATCTTTATAATCCAAATTCGTAAATTAGATGATGTTTCAGGATCAATTGATGATCCAGAAACTTCATAGAGGTGATTTGAAACATGTTTGATGTTATATGTTTCGGCTAAAACATTCCAGAAATCAAAATCAAAGTTTAAGTTCATACACGTTTTATTTTTTTATTTTTTTCTATTCCAATGTCTGCTTTTAAATATTTTTTTCCCGTTTTAATTAATTTGGTTAGTCACTAAATGTTTTTTGTAATTAATTCAAATCTTAATTTAATATAATTAAGAGTTAGTAATATGAAGTGAATCCCTGGTCGTGGAATTCGATTAAGAAGAAGAAGAAATAAGATTGAATTTAAAGAAGGCTTATAAATATCAGAGGGGTAGAATTAAACAGAAAGAAATGGTTGGAGACGTGGTTAAAGGGTTATGTTGGGTATCGTGAGGTCTCGAGTTCGAGTCCCGTTGGTGCATTTTTCTTTTTAGGGTATATCTTTACTTCTCTTTTCTAATTTTTTATTTATTATTATTATCATTATTATTATTGATTATTGTTATTATTATTATTAGTATTGTTATTGTTATTATCAATATTAGTAATTATAACTGTTATTATATATACTAAGATAAGATGAAGACTATAATTGTTATTATTACTAATATCATTATCATTATCATCACTAGTGTTATCACTATGTATTATTATTAATATCATTACTAATTTTATAAGACTAATATTAATATAAGAATTACTGTCATTATTATTATGATTAATATTATCTATATTATTATTAATACGATTATTAAAAATTACTATTAAAATAATAATGATTACTAAAATTACTATTATTGTTAAAAATATTATTTTTATCAATTTATCTTATCATTATTGTTAAAATTATCAACTTTATTGAAAATTATTGTTATTACTATCATTGTTATTATTAACATTTACACTATTATTAGTATCACTAAAATTATCACGATATTAAAACTATCTTTTTATCTAAAAACTATTGATATTATCTTTATTATTTTTATGACAAATGAATATTATACATGTAAGAATATATTTATATTACATATAAGTGTGTATTAATCATATTAACAAATTTTATATAAATATTCATATATAACAAATTAAGTATTCTTAATATAATAATAATCAGATAAACATATATATAATATATAAATTAAAGATATAAAATATGAATTTGCTGGATTATGATAATGTGTTTTAATAGATATACAAATGATATAGGTTCGTGAATCCGAGGCCAACCCTGCATTGTTCAATTGTTCATTATCGTCCTATGTATTTTTACTACAAAATACATTAGGTGAGTTTCATTTACCTTTTTACCCTTTATATTTTTGGGCTGAGAATACATGCGCAATTTTTATAACTGTTTTACGAAATAGACACAAGTAATCAAAACTACATTATATGGTTGAATGATCGAAATCGAATATGCCCCTTTTTATTAAGTCTGGTAATCTAAGAATTAGGGAACAGACACCCTAACAGACACCCCATCCAAAGTACCAGATGCTTTAGTACTTCGAAATTTATATCATGTTCGAAGGAGGATCCCGGAATGATGGGGATATTCTTATATGTATATTGTGAATGTCGGTTACCAGGTGTTCAATCCATATGAATGATATTTTTGTCTCTATGCATGGGGCGTATGTTTATGAGAAATAGAAATATGAAATCTTGTGGTCTATTAAAATTATGAAATGATTATCTATGATAAACTAATGAACTCACCAACCTTTTGGTTGACACTTTTAAGCATGTTTATTCTCAGGTATGAAAGAAATCTTCCGCTGTGCATTTGCTCATTTTAAAGACATTACTTGGAGTCATTCATGACATATTTCAAAAGACGTTGCATTCGAGTCGTCGATGTCATCAATATTATTATCAAGTTATTTATAGTTTAGATATATTATGAAATGGTATGTATGCCGTCAACTTCCAATGTATTAAAAGTTTGTCTTTTCAAAAACGAATGCAATGTTTGTAAAATCTATCATATAGAGGTCAAGTACCTCACGATGTAATCAACTGTTGTGAATCGTTTATAATCGATATGGACTTCGTCGGGATGGATTAGGATGGGGCGTCACAGTTGGTATCAGAGCGGTGGTCTTAGCGAACCATGTCTCCATTAGTGTGTCTAACTGATAAGTCGTTAGGATGCATTATTGAGTCTGGACTTCGACCTGGTCTGCATGTCAAAAAGTTTTGCTTATCATATTGTGTCAAAAATTATCTACTTTTCATTCTTAGTCTAGACACGTCTTGCTGCATTGATTGCATGAATAGTGTATAGACAAGATTCATATCTTAGCGTATCTGTTACTGTAAACCTTACCTGGCGTATCCCGTAAATTCCTCCGTAATCTACGAAACCTTTTGTTCTATATATATGGATATTCTATGTAATTAAGAATACCATCCGTTAACCAGAAAATCATTTCATATTAAAAAAAAAAAAAAAATTTCTTTATTCAATCGTACGAAATGGAATTCGTCATTAGTTCAAGTCATTCGGATTCCGAAATGGAATCCCACTCAAGCTCTGAAAGCAGTGTGACCGGAATGGATCAACCAATCAGTCATCATCTATTCTGGATGAATTGGGGATGGGTTCGTAGCCTTCTCAATCATTGGAGACAAGAAGAAGGTGATCCTTTCCATCCGCCACATTGCCCTATTGGCGAAGAACCTGAAGCATTTACCGGTGAACCTGTTCGAAACACCATCTTTTCTTTCATTTCCAGAGTATCTCGCCACGATTATATACTATACCAAATTCTAGATTATAATTATCCGCTAGTCCGAACCAAAAATCACCCCGGTGTAATAGAAGAAGTCAACGAGCTTCGCACTCGGGTAGTAGCTTTAGAGAATATGGTGTGAAGGTTACAAACAGCATCAGCAGCATAACCATTACCACCACCAATGTCAATAGTACCATCACCACCACCAACATCAACATCCACATCCCACACCTCAACATCTTAATCTATACCTCGAACATCAACATCATACGCATCATGGATACCAAGGAGTACCAACAACAACAACATCATCACACGCCTCAACCTCGCAATCTATACCTCAAGCATAATCATCGTTCTACGAATCATTTTACGAATTGTTCTACATAAATTATCTTCGTTCTTCACAGCGATTATGTAATCTCTAAAGTTTTAGGGATTATTCATTCTAGTTCTAACGAAAAATCAAATGAGATTAATATCATATTAACTCATTAAATTCCTGATTACATCTGAAGAAAATATATATGTATATATGTTTTCATAAAGATTGTAATTAAAAATTCTTTTGTACAAACTGTTAATGGTGAAAATATTTTAACGGGTAGGTAATACCCGAGGAATATTTAGATTGCGCATTAATAAGTTACACTATACATTCTTCGAATCTGATTCAACAGTCGTTTACTATCCTACTTACATCCACCGATATACGTATCCGTTCACCAAAGAATAACTATTTCCATTCAAATTCAATTTCTTATTAGGATTTTGACATATCAGAATCCAACAAGTGGCATAATAAAGAAAAATGGATACAATAAAAATTGATTAGAAACAGACTAATTAACAATATGAAATTTTGTTAAGAATCCACGCTAACAAAATCCTAGCTAACTGTTCCTAGCTAACTATTAATTCCGTATTACATTTTATTTATAGCAATTTAATTATCGCAATTTATTTTATCGCAATTTAATTCTCGCAATTTTATTTATTGTTATTTAATTTCTGTTATTTACTTTACGCACTTTATTTATCGTTATTTAATTTCTGTTATTTATTTTACTCACTTTAAATATCGGGACACGTATACAAGGTTTTGACATATCATATCGACGCATCTATATATATTATTTGGAATCACCAAAGACACTCTATATGCAGTAATGATCGAGTTCTCTATACAGGGTTGAGGTTGATTCTACAATAATATACATACTTTGAGTTGTTATCGAGTCTGAGACATGTACACGGGTCACGATACCTATTAATTAATTCGAATATTATATAATTATTGAACTGCTAACTGTGGACTATCAACTGTGGATTACCATTATTGGATAATTAAAAAGAATTAAAATATTGATTATAACATATGAAACTAAACAATTCTTCAAGTTTGCCACTTGATTTCATCTTAAACCTCATTTGTATCTTGACGATTACAATTCGCGTTCAAACCTTTCATGATTTTTAAAAACACCTCAAACGAGAGGATGAACCAACCGCACTTCATCTACAGAAGGAAAGATTTATGCATATAGTATTGCACTTGAAAAACTCTCGGAAACTGAGTAAACGTTTAACGCGTAGCTGTGCTCATTCCTTTGGCATTACTAATGCCGAAAATAAATTTGCAATCCCTTTCCAAATTAGCCAATTTTGTCACAGCTCCAACAAGTCAACTTCGACTATTCGTTCGAAAACAACCTAATTAACTTCTTGATATATACGTTTGCTCTTTTATTGTTACCGGGGGACCTTTTATATTCCATCATATTACCAGCAGACGTAACAGCAACCTCGTTGCTCCTTGGTTTAAATCTCTCCGAAAAATCACTATATTTATCTATTGAAGTCTCATCATGTACTCATCCGCATCTTGTAACAAGAATTGCCATACCAATTATCGGGAATCATCAAATCTGTATTGTGAGTCTCATAACATTTCCACAACAACAGTTATATGTACATATATATAACACTTACCTCTTAGAATTATGATCTTCCATTCTGAAATTCTGAAAAGCACCTAGTCTGCGAATCAATACTCTAAATGTTGAAAAATCTGAATGAAGCAGCAGAAACTGTAGGCAACCATAAATGACCTTAGTCGTCGGAAGTTTAATGATAAAGAATAGTATCTTGGAAAAGCTCAGAAAAGTTGGAACTGAAAAACGGATTGAGCTAACCATGAAGGGAACCAAGGACAAATACAAGGACCATACCCTATACTTAAAGAATCCAGATAATTCTGGATCCGCTGAAATCTTTAGAGAATATCTTGCACCGAAGTCATGTTAAAATCTTACGGAAAATCTTTCTCCATCAACCATCGAACTTAGAAATTCCAAAATATCATCATCAATATCTTCGATATTTCTGAGGATATTTTCATAAATATTCTCGTCCGAAGTTATATACCTCTTCGTGCTTCCTGTGTATCATTATATTGGAAACATTCAATAGAAAATTTAGTACCAAAAAGCAGATTATGCGAAACTATGAAGCCGTGGACAAATCACAAAGAATAAGTTTGACTTCAAAGAATCCAAATGATTCAATGTCTGCTGAAGTCTTTAGCGAATATCTTGCTCCTTACTCTAAACTCTTGTTGACAATACTCTTCATCATCCTCTGATCTTAGAAATTCCAAGATATCATCGTATCTTTCATTATAAATATCCTCCATATTTCTGAAGATATTTTCATAACTATTCTTATCTAAATCATTAATCTATTAGTGCTATCAGTGTTACATTATATAGAAACTGTTAGTTTCTATATTCTGTAAACTTTCGAGCTTAAAATATGAATGTTATTGAAGTAATGTTGGGAACTGATGCATGAGTTAGTATAATATAATGACACTTGATCAACGTGAATATATTACAGTAAGTTATGCTGAGTTCTAATGGGACATGATGGTTCACAGTAGATCATACCACCATCATGTGTCATGTTACATAACTCTTTCATTCTAATTAACTTCTGAACATATCAAGAAAGTATATTCTTGATAGCTCCATTCTCAATGATTCTGGTAATTTGACGAATCAAATCGTGCTATTACGTTCTTTCTTGATTATAACATTAAATTAATTCGAAACTCCATACTTACAAATTCTGGACCATTACTCGTTTTACTAGTGATCGAGAGGAAATTAAAAAGATGAAGAGCTCCGAAATATAAAGGAAGATATAAAACTAGACAACAGCACTGAAATTACAATAATTAAAAATTAAAACATCACGACAATTAAAAATTTAAAAGATTACAATCAAACTACTTGTCGTCGTCAATTATCATCTACAAAGTAGCGTTCACCAGTCATTTCACCATCCGTGAGGTACTCTGGAGACATCGGTATTTCTCTTGATGCTTCAACTACTGCTTCAACTGATTCATCGAGGTAATGATAACCCAAAGTCTCGTCATCTTCAAGAACCGCATACAAAGAAATGCATTTATCGCGATCTTCAATGGTATCTTTTATAAAGTACCATTGATCATCAGTACACAGAAAACTTTCCCTACAATCCGCATCATAATCTTCTTTATAAAAGAACATAGACGTAAATTCACACGGAACTTTTTCCTTCAGAAAGGATAGCAAGTCTTGTAAACCAACATCACGAATGTCGATATCTTCAAATGAAATACTGTCGCCCCACTTATATTCCTTCATTTGATTACAGAAATCACCTCCGTAATGAACATCGAATGAAATAATCATTGGGGGAAGTATTAACATTTTGCAGTTTGGGAGTGTTTGATTTTGATTTTGATTTTGAGAAAGGTGGAAATATAAAAGAAATATATGTTTGAGTGTATAAAATGAAGTATATGGTTGGTGTTTATATAGTGTAAAAGTGACCGTTGGGATAGCCGTTGGAAATTTGTTTTTTATTTTACTAACGGCTAAAAAAAAAAAATTTGGGCAAGTTTTTGGGCGAAGGTGGACGATGCCCGTTGGAACCTCTCTCATGATAGTTTCATTCGTACTCTTCGAAAAATCGAATTGTTTTATCCATATTACTCAATAATAATAAAACTCTATTTTATCAACTCATATTCGTCATGAAAACATTTTTATTGTTAGCCATGACCACCTCACTCAAATTTCGAGACGAAATTTCTTTAACGGGTAGGTACTGTGATGACCCGGGAATTTCCGACCAAATTTAAACTTGAATCTTATTTGATTTCGATACGATAAGCAAAGTCAGTAATGTTGAAATCTTAAAAACTTTGAACTATGTTTAATATATTCATTTGACCTTTTGACTATTCCTGACGATTCACGAACAATTATTTGTAAATAAATATTTATATATTATATAAATACAAGGATATATAATACTTTGAATTAATAGTGTATATTTTCTTCTATAGGAATTAAAAATGTAAAATAGTAAATAGAATACTTAAGTTACGATCAAAATGAATACATATAAATATATAAACATATATACATCAATGTTATGAATCTATATAAGATTTCTATAAATAATTATTATTATATTGTAAAGTATAAATATTTCATATATGCTATTATATATATATATATATATATATATATATATATATATATATATATATATATATATATATATATATATAGTAGCATATATATATATATGCTATTATATATATATATATATATATAATAAATTGTATTATATAATTATTAAATATTACATGATTAATAAATTTTAATATTAATGTATTTAATTACAAGGTAAAATAAATGTTATATTAAAATTATTACATTTACTCTCATTATTAATATTAATATTAATATCAGTATTCTATTATTGATACATTTAATTTATCATTAGAATTAGTAGTAAAATTATAATTTTAAGTTAATATGATTATTTGTTATTATTATAAATATTAATATTAATATCAGTATTAATGATATTATGATACAAATATGAAATTTGTTATGTACAAACTATTATAATATTAAAAGTATTAACACTAATTTAAATATGCATATATAATCTATAAATATGAATTTTATTGTTATTGTATTGTTATTTCAAATATGATTATTATCATTAGTAATATTATAATCAGTATTCTTATTAAAATAAATGTTAATAATATTATTATCATTAAATACTTTGGTCCTTATTAATATTAGTTAAATTTAATAAACAGATAATGTAACTACTGATATATATATATATATATATATATATATATATATATATATATATATATATATATATATATATATATATATATATATATATTTATATTTATATATATAAATACATACATATAATATATAAAATACAGATTATGTAAATATATAAGCAGATATAGATATTATATAAATAAAAATACAGACTTATACATAAATACTAATAATTATAAATATAGTTACAGTTACAGGTTATTCACATATACATAATCAGTTTCAATCATCATCACACTTTTTGCTAATTTGTTTTTTTCTTCAATTCTGTAAAAAGATTCGAAAACAAAAGCAGATGAATCCAAATGCTGTTATCTATCTTTATCTGTTTTATATTTTTTTTATATTTCTGTTTCTGAGTGATTTACTTGTCGAATCATTTAACCTACAAAACAAATCACAGATGAACAAATTTAGTTGCATTATTATCACTCAACCTTTATATAATACTCTTCTTATACAATTCGGGATCTAAAAACAGAAAAATCAAAGTTTATAAAAAAACCGCTGTATTACTTCTCTATTCTTAATTCAATTTTCAAACAGTTCAAATTCTTTTTGTTTTTCAAAATCTATAAATGCAAAGTTGTTAGGAATGATTTATTCAATCTTTCTGCAAAATTTGAACTTCCAATTCCTCGTAATGATTTCGAATTGTTGAGTCAAAGTTTACAATCAAAAAGTCAATCGAATCTTTATAATCCAAATTCGTAAATTAGATGATGTTTCAGGATCAATTGATGATCCAGAAACTTCATAGAGGTGATTTGAAACATGTTTGATGTTATATGTTTCGGCTAAAACATTCTACAAATCAAAATCAAAGTTTAAGTTCATACGCGTTTTATTTTTTTATTTTTTTCTGTTCCAGTGTCTGCTTTTAAATATTTTTTTTCTGTTTTAATTAATTTGGTTAGTCACTAAATGTTTTCTGTAATTAATTCAAATCTTAATTTAATATAATTAAGAGTTAGTAATATGAAGTGAATCCGTGGTCATGGAATTCGATTAAGAAGAAGAAGAAATAAGATTGAATTTAAAGAAGGCTTATAAATATCAGAGGGGTAGAATTAAACAGAAAGAAATGGTTGGAGACGTGGTTAAAGGGTTATGTTGGGTATCGTGAGGTCTCGGGTTCGAGTCCCGTTGGTGCATTTTTCTTTTTAGGGTATATCTTTACTTCTCATTTCTAATTTTTTATTTATTATTATTATCATTATTATTATTGATTATTGTTATTATTATTATTAGTATTGTTATTGTTATTATCAATATTAGTAATTATAACTGTTATTATATATACTAAGATAAGATGAAGACTATAATTGTTATTATTACTAATATCATTATCATTATCATCACTAGTGTTATCACTATGTATTATTATTAATATCATTACTAATTTTATAAGACTAATATTAATATAAGAATTACTGTCATTATTATTATGATTAATATTATCTATATTATTATTAATACGATTATTAAAAATTACTATTAAAATAATAATGATTACTAAAATTACTATTATTGTTAAAAATATTATTTTTATCAATTTATCTTATCATTATTGTAAAAATTATCAACTTTATTGAAAATTATTGTTATTACTATCATTGTTATTATTAACATTTAGACTATTATTAGTATCACTAAAATTATCACGATATTAAAACTATCTTTTTATCTAAAAATTATTGATATTATCTTTATTATCTTTATAACAAATGAATATTATACATGTAAGAAATATAAGTGTGTATTAATCATATTAACAAATTTTATATAAATATTCATCTATAACAAATTAAGTATTCTTAAAATAATAATAATCAGATAAACATATATATAATATATAAATTAAAGATATAAAATATGAATTTGCTCGATTATGATAATGTGTTTTAATAGATATACAAATGATATAGCTTCGTGAATCCGAGGCCAACCCTGCATTGTTCAATTGTTCATTATCGTCCTATGTATTTTTACTACAAAATACATTAGGTGAGTTTCATTTACCTTTTTACCCTTTATATTTTTTGGCTGAGAATACATGCGCAATTTTTATAACTGTTTTACGAAATAGACACAAGTAATCAAAACTACATTATATGGTTGAATGATCGAAATCGAATATGCCCCTTTTTATTAAGTCTGGTAATCTAAGAATTAGGGAACAGACACCCTAATTGATGCGAACTCTAAAGATAGATCTATCGGGCCCAACAAGCCCCAACCAAAGTACCCGATGCTTTAGTACTTCGAAATTTATATCATGTCCGAAGGAGGATCCCGGAATGATGGGGATATTCTTATATGTATATTGTGAATGTCGGTTACCAGGTGTTCAATCCATATGAATGATATTTTTGTCTCTATGCATGGGGCGTATGTTTATGAGAAATAGAAATATGAAATCTTGTGGCCTATTAAAATTATGAAATGATTATCTATGATAAACTAATGAACTCACCAACCTTTTGGTTGACACTTTTAAGCATGTTTATTCTCAGGTATGAAAGAAATCTTCCGCTGTGCATTTGCTCATTTTAAAGACATTACTTGGAGTCTTTCATGACATATTTCAAAAGACATTGCATTTGAGTCGTCGATGTCAACAATATTATTATCAAGTTATTTATAGTTTAGATATATTATGAAATGGTATGTATGTTGTCAACTTCCAATGTATTAAAAGTTTGTCTTTTCAAAAACGAATGCAATGTTTGTAAAATGTATCATATAGAGGTCAAGTACCACGCGATGTAATCAACTGTTGTGAATCGTTTATAATCGATATGAACTTCGTCCGGATGGATTAGGACGCGGCGTCACACCTTCTTCTTGACAAACAAAACAGGAGCTCCCCACGGTGATGTGCTTGGTCGAATGAAACCACGCTCTAAAAGTTCTTGTAATTGGCTCTGAAGTTCCTTCATTTCGCTAGGTGCAAGTCTGTATGGAGCACGAGCTATTGGTGCAGCTCCCGGTAAAAAGTCTATTTAAAATTCAACGGATCGTTGTGGAGGTAGTCCCGATAATTCTTTCGGAAATACATCGGGAAATTCTTTTGCGACTGGAACATCATTGATGTTCTTTTCTTCGGAATTGACTTTCTCGACGTGTGCTAGCATAGCATAGCAACCTTTTCTTATTAGTTTTTGTGCCTTCAGGTTACTAATAAGATTTAACTTCGCGTTGCTCTTTTCTCCGTACACCATTAAGGGTTTTGCTTTTTCTCGTATAATGCGAATTGCATTTTTGTAACAAATGATCTCTGCTTTTACTTCTTTCAACCAGTCCATACCGATTATCACATCAAAACTCCCTAACTCTACTGGTATCAAGTCAATCTTAAATGTTTCGCTAACCAGTTTAATTTCTCGATTCCGACATATATTATCTGCTGTAATTAATTTACCGTTTGCTAATTCGAGTAAAAATTTATTATCCAAGGGCGTCAGTGAACAACTTAGTTTAGCACAAAAATCTCTACTCATATAGCTTCTAACCGCACCTGAATCAAATAAAACATAAGCAGATTTATTGTCAATGAGAAACGTACCCGTAACAAGCTCCGGGTCTTCCTGCGCTTCTGCCGTATTAATATTGAAAACTCTTCCGCGGCCCTGCCCATTAGTATTCCCCTGATTCGGTCAATTTCTACTAAAGTGGCCCTGTTTTCCACATCCAAAACAAACTATGGCGGTATTATTTGTTCCGACATTATTTGTTCCTTTAGTTCTGTTATGCATTGGTTCGTAGATTTCGCACTTCTTCGCACTATGACCATTTCTTTTACACCCGTTGCAAAATGTCGTGCAGAACCCCAGGTGATGCTCTTCACATCTTTGGCATGGCTGTTTTTGGTTTTTGTTGCCATTGTTGTTATTGAGATTGTTGTTGGGATTGTTATTGTTGCTGCTGTTGTTGTTGTTGTTATTGTTGTTGGGCCGGTTATTGTAGTAGTAGTTGTTGTTGTTATTGTTATTGGGCCGGTTATTGTAGTTGTTGTTGGGACGTTTGTTGAAGTTGTTGTTGCGATTGATGTTGCGGTTATTGGGATAGTTGTTGCGATTTTGGTTGTGATTGTTGTTGTTGTATTGGTGACTCTTGTCATTGGTTTCTCCCCACTTTCTCTTGACATGTTTCATGTTAGCCTCTTCGGTCACCTGCTCTTTAATACTTCCTTCGATCTGGTTCACTAATTTGTGAGCCATTCGACTTGCCTTTTGTATGGAGGCGGGCTCGTGTGAACTCACATCTTCTTGAATTCTTTCTGGTAACCCTTTTACAAATGCGTCGATCTTCTCTTCTTCGTCTTCAAATGTTCTAGGACACAATAGGCACAATTCTGTGAATCGTCGTTCGTACGTGGTGATATCGAAACCTTGCGTTCGTAATCCTCTAAGCTCTACCTTGAGTTTATTGACCTCGTTCCTGGGACGATACTGCTCGTTCATCAATTGCTTGAATGCTGACCATGGTAGTGCGTAAGCAACATCTTGTCCTACCTGTTCAAGATAGGTATTCCACCACGTTAACGCCGTACCTGTGAAGGTATGCGTAGCGTACTTAACTTTGTCCTCTTCAGTACACTTACTTATGGCAAACACCGATTCGACCTTCTCGGTCCACCGTTTCAATCCAATTGGTCCTTCGGTTCCATCAAATTCCAAAGGTTTGCAGGCAGTGAATTCTTTGTAGGAGCATCCTACACGATTTCTTGCAGAATTAGTTCCACTGCTAGATCTAGAGTTATTGTTATTTTGCATTGAAGCCTGCACTGCGGCTATGTTCGCAGCAAGGAAAACACGGAAATCTTCCTCACTCATGTTCAAGTTCTGACAAGTCGCCGGTGCCATTTCCTTCAAAATAGCCAAAAGAATTGAGTTAATCATATAGAATTAAGAGTAGTCAATAGTATTTCATAGCATAATATGAACTTATTTATAAAAGCTTTTTCTTCATATTAGCATTTTATAGTTTTAATTCGGGTAGTACCTACCCGTTAAGTTCATACTTAGCAGCTATTATACAATTCAACTACTACGATTCTATATGAAAAACTTATTACAATAATATTTCGCGTTCAAACTTTATACAATATTTTACAAACTTACAATACCGATATAATACATATAGGATGAAATATAGCACAAAATAACTTTGCAACTCGGCAGCTATAAAGGCAATTCTAGTTAATACGCAAGTTGTTCAGCAAAAGAAATAAAGACACGTAATGCATAAGTCCAGAAACAAGTCATGCATTCAGGTTTTACTAAGACGACTTCCCATCCATGATCTTGTGGAAAATAACCGTTATGACCATTGGCTAGGCAGCATGTTGTAATGTCGTCAAAAGGACGAGGGTTTCGTAATGTCCAACAGCCCCGTAATAATCTAAAAACCTTGTTTCTCACCCCAACTACTGAATCCGTCACTTGTGGGAAGGTTTTATTTAAAAGCTGCAATCCGATTTTCTTTTTCTCACTTTGGTAAGAAGCGAACATCACTAACCCGTAAGCATAACATACTTCTTTATGTTGCATGTTAGAAGCTCTTTTTAATTCACGAAATCCTATGTTGGGATATGTTGAGTCAAAATAGGTTCTTAATCCGTAGCGTAAAATTGCATTTGGGTTCTCCGCATTTAACGCTTTAAAGAAAACACGGCGTAACTTACGGTCTCCCCAGTGTGATATATCCCACCTATCAAAGGAAAGCCTTTTATAAACTAAGGCATTTCTGTAAAGTCTTTCAAATGTTTGACAAGTAAATTTCGCCATAACTAAATGTGTTGATGAATTCTGACCGACTCTAGACAAGATTTTCTCAATCATATCCTCTGGTAGGTCTTCTAAAATATTCGGTTGTCTACCCTTAACGTCCATTTTGTTTTTATACTGTAAAATAGACAAGGATTAGATTCGTAAAAGATAATTAACAAACAATGCAAGCAATTTTTATATAGAACATAAAAGTACAAGCACACTACAATACATATAATACACAACATGATTACAACCCTCTAATCTGAATCACTGGTTTCTTCTTCTTCGGACTTGATTCATTTTTCTAATTTTCTAGGAATATATGGTGTTCCTCTAATATGAGTAGTCGTTTTCCACAATGGTTTAGAAAAACCTGGTGGTTTAGAGGTTCCCGGGTCATTGTTACATTTTAGGAAATACGGATGTTGCCGATACATATAAAGTTCATCGGGGTTGGAATCAGGTTTCTCTATTTTTATACCTTTTCCCTTATTATTTTCTTTCGCTTTATTAAATTGGGTCGAGGTAATTTCTATAACATCATCGGAATCCTCATCGGGATCCGATTCATCGAAAAATTGATAATCTTCCCAATATTTTGCTTCCTCGGTGGAAACACCATTGACCATTGTTAACTTTGGTCCGTTGGTTGAGGATTTTCTTTTATTTAATTGATTTACTATAGGTATCAATATTTCTTGCTCCGGAACCTCTTCTTCTTCCGGTTCCCCCTCTTCCGATTCCTCCTCTTCCGGTTCCTCTTCTTCCGGTTCCTCCTCTTCCGGTTCCTCCTCTTCCGGTTCCTCCTCTTCCGGTTCCTCTTCGGAAATTTGTGAATCTTCCCAAAATATATTCGACTCTTCATTATTATTAGGTGAATCGATGGGATTTGTACTAGTGGTAGACATCTATCACACAACATCAAACACATTAAGAGGTTAATAAATCACATAATATTTACATGTTAATAATATATAGTTTTCAACAAAAGTTTTAAGCAATCATTTTTAAAGAAAACACGGTCGAAATCCAGACTCACTAATGTTTCGTAACAAACTCGATAAGACACACTAATGCCAATTTCTGGTTCTCTAAGACCAACGCTCGGATACCAACTGAAATGTCCCATTCATATTGATTATAAACGTCCCATATTAATTGATTTCGTCGCGAGGTTTTGACCTCTATATGAGACATTTTTCAAAGACTGCATTCATTTTTAAAACAACCATAACCTTTATTTTATCGATAAAGGTTTAAAAAGCATTACGTAGATTATCAAATAATGATAATCTAAAATACTCTGTTTACACACGACCCTTACATAATGGTTTACAATATGAATATATTACATCACAAATAAGTTTCTTGAATGCAGTTTTACATAATATCATACAAGCATGGACTCCAAATCTTGTCCTTATTTTAGTATGCAACAGCGGAAGCTCTTAATAATCACCTGAGAATAAACATGCTTAAAACGTCAACAAAAATGTTGGTGAGTTATAGGTTTAACCTATATATTATCAAATCATAATAATAGACCACAAGATTTGATATTTCAATACATCCCATACATAGAGATAAAAATCATTCATACGGTGAACACCGGGTAACCGACATTAACAAGATGCATATAAGAATATCCCCATCATTCCGGGGCATCCATCGAACATGATATAAAAACTCGAAGTACTAAAGCATCCGCTACAACGGAAGGGGTTTGTTGGGCCCAATAGATCTATCTTTAGGATTCGCGTCAATTAGTAGACTGGTTTACTAATTCTTAGGTTACCAAGTAAAAGGGGCATATTCGGCTTCGATCGTTCAACCATAGAAGGTAGTTTCATGTACTTGTGTCTATTTTGTAAAACATTTATAAAGCTGCATGTATTCTTATCCCAAAAATATTAGATTTTAAAAGTGGGACTATAACTCACTTTCACAGATTTTTACTTCGTCGGGAAGTAAGACTTGGCCACTGGTCGATTCACGAACCTATAAAAAATATGTACATATATATCAAAGTATGTTCAAAATATATTTACAACATTTCTAATACGTTTTAATGTTTTAAGTTTATTAAGTCAGCTGTCCTCGTTAGTAACCTACAACTAGTTGTCCATAGTTAGATGTACAGAAATAAATTGACATATATTATCTTGACCCAATCCACGACCCAGTGTATACACATCTCAGGCTAGATCACAACTCAAAGTATATATATTTTTGGAATCAACCTCAACCCTGTATAGCTAACTCCAACATTACCGCATATAGAGTGTCTATGGTTGTTCCAAATAATATATATAGATGGGTCGATATGATATGTCAAAACATTTGTATACGTGTCTATGGTATTCCAAGATTACATAATATATTATAATATATGTATTATACAATATAAGTTAGCTAGGATATGATTAATATAGATTTTTTTACCAATTTTCACGTAGCTACAACAAGTAAAAATATCCACTCTTGTTTTACCCATAACTTCTTCGTTTTAAATCCGTTTTGAGTGAATCCAATTGCTATGGTTTCATATTGAACTTAAGTTTATGAATCTATACAGAAAAAGTATAAGTTTATAGTCAAAAATACAGGTTACAAGTCATTTTTTAAAGGTAGTCATTTCAGTCGAAAGAACGATGTCTAGATGACCATTTTGGAAAACATACTTTCACTTTGAGTTTAATCATGATTTTTGGATATAGTTTCATTTTCATAAGAAAAATCATTTTCCCAGAAGAACAACTTTTAAATCAAAGTTTATCATAGTTTTTAATTCACTAACCCAAAACAGCCCGCGGTGTTACAACGACGGCGTATATCCAGTTTTACGGTGTTTTTTGTGTTTTCAGGTTTTAAATCATTAAGTTAGCATATCATATAGATATAGAACATGTGACTAGTAGATTTTAAAAGTCAAGTTAGAAGAATTAACTTTTGTTTGCGAACAAGTTTAGAATTAACTAAACTATGTTCTAGTGATTTCAAGTTTAAACCTTCGAATAAGGTAGTTATATATATATGAATCGAATGATGGTATGAACATCATTACTACCTCAATTTTTGTGGATAAACCTACTGGAAATGAGAAAAATAGATCTAGCTTCAAAGGATCCTTGGATGGCTTGAAAGTTCTTGAAGCAGAATCATGACACGAAAACAAGTTCAAGTAAGATTTCCACTCGAAATAAGATTGTTATAGTTATAGCAATTGAATCAAAGTTTGAATATGAGTATTACCTTGTATTAGAAAGATATCTTACTGTAAATAAGAAAGATTTCTTGAGGTTGGATGATCAATTTACAAGATTGGAAGTAAGCTAGCAACTTGGAAGTATTCTTGATTTTATGAAACTAGAACTTATAGAATTTATGAAGAACACTTAGAGAGATCAATTAGATGAAGAATATTGAAGAATGAAAGTTTTTGTAGCTATTTTTGGTCGTTGATATATGGATTAGATATACAGGATGTGTAATTTTGTTTACATGTAAATAAGTCATGAATGATTACTAATATTTTTGTAATTTTATGAGATATTTCATGCTAGTTGCCAAATGATGGTTCCCACATGTGTTAGGTTACTCACATGGGCAGCTAAGAGCTGATCATTGGAGTGTATATATCAATAGTACATACATCTAAAAGTTGTGTATTAGACGAGTACGAATACGGGTGCATACGAGTAGAATTGTTGATGAAACTGAACGAGGATGTAATTGTAAGCATTTTTGTTAAGTAGAAGTATTTTGATAAGTGTCTTGAAGTCTTTCAAAAGTGTATGAATACATATTAAAACACTACATGTATATACATTTTAACTGAGTCGTTAAGTCATCGTTAGTCGTTACATGTAAATGTTGTTTTGAAACCTTTAGGTTAACGATCTTGTTAAATGTTATTAACCCATTGTTTATTATATCTAAAGAGATGTTAAATTATTACATTATCATGATATTATGATATATTAATATATCTTAGTATGATATATATACAGTTAAATATTGTTACAACGATAATCGTTACATATATGTCTCGTTTCGAAATCATTAAGTTAGTAGTCTTGTTTTTACATATGTAGTTCATTGTTAATACACTTAATGACATGTTTACTTATCATTTATTATGATTAAACATAGTGTATCAATATCTTAATATGATTCATATGTATTTAGTAAGACGTTGTTATAAAGATAATCGTTATATATATCGTTTCGAGTTTCTTAATTCAATAAACTCAATTTTATGTATATAACTCATTGTTAAAATACCTAATGAGATACTTACTTATCATAATATCATGTTAACTATATATATAATCATATATATGTCATCATATAGTTTTTACAAGTTTTAACGTTTGTGAATCACCGGTCAACTAGGGTGGTCAATTGTCTATATGAAACCTATTTAAATTAATCAAGTCTTAACAAGTTTGATTGCTTACCATATTGAAAACACTTAATCATGTAAATAAAAATATTATTTAATATATATAAACATGGAAAAGTTCGGGTCACTACAAGCTCAACACCCTCTGCACAAGAGCAGGAATCACATTCTTTAAATCAATAAAATTCTTCTCTGAAGCAGCAGCAGCAGCAATAGTTTTTTCATCAGCACGACACTTTTCTTGTTCAACCAACTTTTGTAGCTTTTCAACTTCCTTCAATCATTCATCCTTCTCCTCCATCACCTTCTCTTTTTCAGTCCTTTCAGCAACACTTTTTTTCTCAATTGATTGGAGTGCCTCTTCCTTCTTTTGCGCCAAGTCAACAGCTATTTTCCACTTCAGATTAACATCTTTTAGCTCAACTTCCATCCTTTTCAATTTGCTGGCATTCTGGAGAGCATTATCAAAAAGAGTTGATTGAGCCTCTTGCATTTTCAGACTATGAAGAACATGCTGATTCAGAAGCACCAGTGATGCAGCAGTTGATTGGCAACTTTGTTTAAGGGTCATTGCAGATAAGGATGTTGAAAGATCAGCAATCATATTTCCCTACAAAAATAAACTACATATTCAGAAATCACAAACAATATAGTCAATACAAATGGATTTTCATGAGTCAACTGGTGAAATGTACCTTCAGAAAATTAACAAAGCTGTCAGATTTGTTAACAGGTTCTTCTACAAAGCTTCTTAAGCCGAATAGAGGGACAATGGAAGGCGGCTGAGAAGATGAAAAGACTGTGTTGTACCTATTTTTGTGGAAGTTATTGGATTGGTGTGTAACAACCCTCACTTTTCGACTTCTAAATTACTGAATTAATCCTAGGGTTATATGTCTGACTATATGTATTAAGGGTTGTTATATACAATTAAATATTGACCGAATAGTAATTCTTAGTCAATAATGTACGCTTAAATAAATAATATATTATTAATTTATATAATTTGACATAATTTAACTAAGTATATAAACTTTGTATCACTTTTATTATTTAGTTAATGTATTATATATTTAACTATATAATAAATCCAATTATATATAAATGTAATAATATTTACAAACTTAGTAAAACTATAGTTTAATAATTAAAATCATAATTATTATTAAAAATACAAAATACCGAATTATTTATTACTTTTATGCAAAATTTGTATTTATTAATTAAATAAAACAAAAATAAAAAAAATAAAAAAAATATAATTGACAAATATTCTTGGAAAAGCATTAAATCAATTTGTTTATTTATATAAAAAAAATCCTTAAAATAAATGAAAAAAAATAAATAAATAAATAAATAAATTACTTTTTAATTAAAAATTGTAATGGAAAAACTACTTTATTATTTTATTTTGTACATTATCCCATGACCTAATATTTAATATTTTTTAATTTTAAAATCCCGTTAAGAATTAAAATATTTCTTTTTATTTTAATTATTTTATTCTTTTTACCTAATTTTTTCAAGTATAAATACCCCTCATTTCTCATTCAAACTCACACCAAAATTTCTCTCATTCTCTCTTTGAAGAATTACTACTAGTAAGTATTCTTTTCTTACTTTTTATTTTTTTTACTTTTTACTTTTTACATTTTACTTTTTACTTTTTACTTCAGTTATTATTTTTACCGAAACATGTAAATAATGTTATAAATTATATGCAATTAAAAATAAAATAAATAACATGTATACACTATTACTATTACTAGCACCTATAACCTACTACTTATATTGTAACATAAAAACATTTTGGGATATGTATTAGAGATGTATAGATCTTCGAACTTTCTTGACGAATGGTTTCTATGAGATTCCAGGTAGAGGGTTTGGATTTCTGATTTAAAGGGTCATATGGCTCAAGCCCCTAGATCTAAATTAGTCATTCGAAGGGAAAGGGGTGATTGGAAGCTTATCTAATACGACAAGTATCCTAAAATGGAAAACACTGATAAAAGTAGAAACTCTCTAGTCATAAAAACTTAGTAAAATAAGAAACTTTCTAAAAATGGAAACTTTATAAAAATAGTAACTTACTAGGAATAGAAACTTAGTAAAACAAACTATACTTAAACACATACTTAAACTTAAACATGGGCAAAACACTTAACTACTCTTAAATGTCAATAGGTTGATTTTCCTGCTCACTCGTTCAACTCTTTATTCCGAGAAATAACTCTCTCTCTACTTACAAAGGTGAATTCATAGCCCCTCTTTAATTGCTAGCAAACTTACTTACTTTTGGGGTGAGACACATGCTGTTTTTACTTTTTACACTTAGACACAAGTACCAAACTGTTAAACTATGCTATACCCGGCTATGTCCGACTAAGTCCCTACAGTGATATTTTTAAGTGATGCGGCATGCTTAATTATTGGGGGTAGGCCTATCGGGAGTAACGTCCCCGATACATTTGACTAAATCTTTGTATTACTTGATAACGAAATTTAACCGACAAGGAGAACTAACTTGTCATGGGGCAAACTTGAACGTTTAGTCTAAATATCACGCATTGGCATAAATTTTTGATCCTGCGGGAGATCAACTTTACAAACTAAATCTTGTGGTCTAAAACAACGACAAACTTTTTGTTAAACCTATGAACTTCACTCAACCTTTTTAGTTGACACTTTAGCATGTTTTGTCTCTGGTGCTGTTTGATTCAAGCGCTTATACTTACTGCTTATGTGATGCTACTTGGACATAGGATCAAGAGATATCGCATTTATTACTTCTGCATGTGAAAATTTACGATATTGTTATTCCTGTCATTGTAACGACATTTCATTTTCCGCTGCGTACTCATTAAAGTTAAATTCATCATTTAGTATTGTTCTCGTTTATTATAATATGTTGGTTTGATTTGATATTAGTGACGTTCCTTCCAGACCCTATTGGGAGGACGTTACAGATTGGTATCAGAGCATAACTAGGCTGTTATAGAGAACCAGGATTGCATTTTTATGTGTGCCTTACTTGTTAGCTAGGGTGCCTTAGCAATCTAGGAAACTATAACCTTTCCCGCCTTAGAATTAAAGCACTTAGGATTGCCCCATAATCTTAACGATTATGCTTAAAGATTCTAATCAAAATATCCTTCTGAAACGACCCGTCCTAATCCACCTGGACGAAGTCATCAACATTTGGTCCCATTGCGAGGTACTGTCCTAAATATGCAGGAATGACTCCAAGTAATATGAGCAAATGCACAGCGGAAGACTTCTTTCATACCTGAGAATAAACATGCTTAAAAGTGTCAACCAAAAGGTTGGTGAGTTCATAGGTTTATCATAACAATCATTTCAATATCTTAATAGACCACAAGATTTCATAATCATAAACATAATACACTCGCAAGTGTATGTAAAGAATTCTAAGTGGTTGAGCACTTGGTAACCATACTTAACATTTAATCAACGTCGCATATTCCCTTTATTATAAAATCTCACTACACCGTACCAAGTGTAGTCACCAAAACGAAGTACTGTGCAACCGTTGAATACTGGTCATCCAGTCCAGTTGGGGTTGTCAGGCCCGATAGATCTATCAACAGGATTCGCGTTTACAATACCCATGTAAATAGTAGTTACCAAGCTACAGGGAAATATGCCAGTGGTACAACTCAACGTAGAATATATTTTTAAGTACTTGTGTCTATTTTGTAAACATTTATAAAAGCAGCGCATATATTCTCAGCCTGAAAATATATATTGCAAAAGCAATTAAAAAAAGGAGCAAATGAAACTCACCATACTGTATTTTGTAGTAAAAATACATATGACGTCATTTAACAAATACAAGGTTGGCCTCGGATTTATGAACCTATATCATTTGTATATATATATTAACACACATTATTGTAATCGAACAAAGTTATATATATATATATATATATATATATATATATATATATATATATATATATATATATATATATATATATATATATATATATAAATTTATTAGTTATATTATTTTTATATTATTAATCTATATGTTTAATATATTCAATTTATTTACATATTCATAATAAATAAAAATATAAATTTTATTATGCTATATATAGTAAATATATTTTTGTATATATACATATAAATATATTTTTGTATATATATATCGTTTGTTTGTTAAAACTATAGTAATACTAAAATAATATTAGTAATTGTAAAAATAATAATAATGATAATAGGGTTTAAAAATGATACTTTTAATATAGATGATAAAAATTGATACTTTAATAGAAATGATACTTTTTAATATAAATGATAGTTTTTAATAATAATGATACTAATAATAATATTAATGATATTTTAATAATTTTAAAAAATACTAATAATAATAATAATAATAATAATAATAATTAGATAAATAAATACCTTAGGGAAGTAGCCCTAAAAATAATACCCAAGTCCAGGTTTGAACCCGCGACGTCCCACTAACCCGATAACATTCTTAACCACTCCTTTGACCTCGCTTTTCTGATTTATTCTAACCGCTTAATTATATAACCCGTATTAAATTTTTGTGTTCATCTTTAATAACATTAACATAATCACAGGAACCATCTTCTTCCAAGACCCAATCGATCAGAGATCATTTATCTCTTCCTAACCCTAATCACCTCATCATCTAATATCTTTATCATGACCATCCTAACGGTATACCACCCTCATTATCATTAGATTATGTTTATCATCATCATTATCATATATCATAATCATCATTATCATTATCATTCTTGTATTATACAGTTGTCCTT
Organism: Rutidosis leptorrhynchoides; assembly: GCF_046630445.1. Classification (NCBI taxonomy): domain Eukaryota; kingdom Viridiplantae; phylum Streptophyta; class Magnoliopsida; order Asterales; family Asteraceae; genus Rutidosis; species Rutidosis leptorrhynchoides. The sequence goes on along the minus strand of NC_092337.1, from coordinate 274,097,106 downwards.
ATCATCTCTGATTATCATTATTATCATCACTAACCCATATCATCATAATCCTAATCATACATCATCATCAAACATAATTCATCCTAATCTAATCATCTAACATCATCACCAACCTCATCATTATCATAACAATCATCATATTCATCCTCATGCATATGCCGTAACATCATCATTCATCATAGCGGCCTAACAGGTTTACGGCTCAATTAAAAGATCACGGCCCAAAAGAAAATCCCTTGGCCCAACTATAAACTTCGGCCCAATATTAATACATAGCAAAAAAATAGCACGGCCCATGTAAAAATAACTAAACAATTCGATTCTGTTTGATTTGATGATAAAATGAACGACGAAACAAATCAATATAGTGAGCTGGAACTCACTTCGATTAGCAGCCCCCTTCTCTTTTATATATATATTTTTTATTTATCATTATTATTATTATTTTTTTAAATGAAACTAGTGGAAGTGTGAGTGAGTGTTGTCCCCATTACAAATCAAAAGAAATTGCTGGAGCCACCTCTTTATCAAGACAAAACCCAAATTATTAGTGGCAATAATGAAAACCTGTTTCTGGGTTTCGGTGGTGGTGGTTTTCGACATCTAGTTGGAACAGAAATAGAATTACAAAACTGTAGTTGCAGCAACAGCGGTGTAGCAGTAACAGTTATGTTGTAATCTCATTAAAATGGCAAGTTGAAGGCTGAACGTGCAACAATATTGAGCAGGTTTTGGTGGTTAAATAGATGGTGAAGGTGGCTTGATTATCACCTCATATAACAAAAAAAGAAAGGGGTCGATGGTTGGATGGTTGTGCTATAATCTCTTAGAACGATTAATAGTGTAATGACATTTGGTTTTGATTTGATCTAAGTGTTCAACCGGAACTCAAAACACAAAAGGTGGTGGGTAATGTTCACAAAGAAAAAAAAGACACAAGGTGATCGAAGTGAGTAACATGAAAAAGATAGTGACAATCGGTGGTGGTAGGTGGTGGTTATCAGATGGTGGCGGTTTGGTGCTTAACGATGGTTAGTGGTGATGAGATCAAAACAGGAAACAGAAAGATTATGTTGGGTTTCGATAGTTAGCTTGTGGTGGTGTCTATGGTGGTGGTTTGAGGTGTTAAAGGCCGAGATTGGTTAAACGGATTTTAATTCACGATGGTTAGAGAGAGATATGAGAGAGATGATGAAGGAGATTGCGAGTTGGAAGTGATTCTCATGGTGAGGTGGGTTTACGAAGAAGGAAGGTGAAAAAGGTGAAGTTATAATGATAGTTTGAGTCGATGACAAAGGAAAACAAACAACCGAGTAGATGGTGTTCTTGATGAAGGTTCTCGTATAAAAACCCTAAAGGTGATCGATTGAGTTATAGGGTGGCGGTTTAGAGTGGTAACCGTGGTTCTTGTGGTGATTGGTGGTTCGAAGACAACAAGGTGGTGGTTTACAGAGAAGAGAGGGAGAGATAAAGAGATGAAGAGAGATAGATTGATACATTCCTTTTTGGTGTGAATTGTATGTGTATGTCTTATATATAATATTAGATAGATTAGATAGATAGATGGTTGTGAGAAAAAAAAATATAAAAAAAAACTGAAAACACAGTAACTTGATCAATCATTCAATCAATATTCATTTAGTGAATCATTATCCAATTAGTGGCAGTGAAAGATTCGTTTGGTTTGTTGGCAACAATTTCAATGTTTACATAAGTCAAGATACAGACAATAAATTCACCTTGGATATTTTAAATTCACGGATTAGAAAGGGAATCAAGGTAGTGACACACAACGGAAAAATATATCAAATAATAATAATTATATAATAATAATAATAATTTAAAATATAAACGAGTAAATTGTTAGCTGTCGCCTTTCACGGGCTGAGTTTCGTACTCCGTCGATAATCAGTGGTGGACGAAAGTCTTTGGAAAAATCTCAAACTTTTTGAGACTCAACCTTACAGACTTTGCTTATCGTGTCAAAAATATTAAATCTTATCGAGAGTTTGGTTTAAAATTAGTCGAAATTTTTCGGGTCGTTACAGTACCCACCCGTTAAAGAAATTTCGTCCCCGAAATTTGAGTGAGGTCGTCATGGCTAACAATAAAATTGTTTTTATGACGAATATAAGTTGATAAATTGAGTTTTATCATTATTGATTAATATAGATAAAACAATTCGATCATGTGAAGCGTACTAGTGAAGCTATCACAAGAAAAAAAAAAGTGAAATGAGAAATAAAGATTCGTCTTGACTTTTAACGTAGTCACGGTTGGTTTCAAGGAGTTTAAGGAAATCTTCTATTCAGAAAGAAAATGAAATAGCACGATTTATTAGCAAACTGTTGGAATTACGGAAGAACAGAAATATCAAGGAAATATTTCCGTGATATGCTTAGAAATTAAGTAAAATGAAAGAGTTATGTAACATGACACATGATGAGGGCAAGGTCTGTGAATCATCATCACGTTCCATTAGAAATTTAGCATGACTTACTGTAATATAACCACGTTGGCCCGGCGTCATTATATTATACTAACTCATGCTTCAATTCCCTACACTTCTCCAAAAATCATCCATAATTTAAACTCGATTGTTACGGAATATAGAAACTAAAACAGTTTCTTTTATGATGTAATATAGATAGCACGAAGAGATAAATAATTTCGAACAAGACTATTTATGAAAATATCCTCAGAAATATCGAAGATATTTATGATAATATTTTGGAATTTCTAAGTTCGAATGTTGATAAAGAAAAATTTTCCTCAAGATTTTAACATGACCTCGGAGCAAGATATTCTCTAAAGTTTTCATCAAATCCAGAATTATTTGGATTCTTTGAATATAGAGTTTGGTCCTTGTATTTGTTCTTTGTTTCCTTCACGGTTAGCTCAATCCGTTTTTCAGTACCAAATTTTCTATCGAGTGTTCCCAACACTCTATTCTTTTATCATCACTTTTGGCCATTAAGACCATTTACTACATGCTGCTTCGTCAGCATTTTCAAAGTTAATGGATCTGGATCATTGGTTATCAAACCGAGGGGTTTTAAGAGAATTGTGTTTTTAGATGATTAAACGCTGATGGTAATATGGTGGAATATAAAAGGTTCCCTAGTATCAATAAAGAGTACGCATATATATCAAGGTTATAATAATGTTGTTTCAAACAAAAAGTCAAAGTTCTCTTGCTGGAGCTGTGACAAAATTGGCTAATTTGAGTGTTTTCAGGTGCATAACTATATGCATCAATCTTTTCTTCCATAGATGAAGTGCGGTTGGTTCATCCTCTCGATTGAGGTGTTTTCAAGAATCATGAAAGATTTGAACATGGATTGGAATCATCAAGATTCAAATGAGGTTTAAGATTAAATCAAGTGGCAAACTTGAAGAATTGTTTAGTTTCATATGTTATAATCAATATTTTAATTCATTTTAATTGTCCAAAGTTAGCAGTCCAATAGTCCAATAGTCCCATATATTCATATATAATTTAATATATAATATTCGAATTAATTATTACGTATCGTGACCCGTGTACCGGTCTCAGTTTTGATCACAACTCAAACTATATATATATTTTGGAATCAACCTCAACCCTGTATAGACAACTCCAACATTCACATATAGAGTGTCTATGGTTGTTCCGAAATATATATATAGATGGGTCGATATGATAGGTCGAAACCTTGTATACGTGTCCCATTATTTAAAGTGCGTAAAATAAATACAGAAATTAAATGACGATAAATAAAATTGCGAGAATGTAAATTGCGAGAATGTAAATTGCGAGAATGTAAATTGCGAGAATATAAATTGCGATAATTAAATTGCGATAAATAAAATGTAACCAGTTAGCTAGGAACAGTTAGCGTGGATTCTTAACAATATTTCAATTAGTTAGTTCGTTTGTTTCTAACAAATTTTACTTTGTCCGATGTTTTCTTCATTATGCCACTTTGTTGGATTCTGATAGGTCAAAATCCAAATATGAAATTGAATAAAAATGGATTCTATGATGAACGGATACGTATATCTGTGGATATAAGTAGAATAGTGACTGACTGTTGAATTAGAGTCGAAGAATGTACAGTGCAACTTATTAATGTGAAATCTAAATATTCCTCAGGTATTACCTACCCGTTAAAATATTTTCACCATTAACAGTTTGTACAAACAAATTTTTAATTACAATCTTAATGAAAATATACTTGCATATATATTTTCTTCAGATGTAATCATGGATTTAATGAGTTAATATGATATAAATCTCATTTGATTTACTATTAGAACAAGAATATATAATCTCTAAAACATTAGAGATTACATAATCGTCATGTAGAACAAAGGTAATTGATATAGAACGATATGTAGAACAGAGATCATATTTGAAGTACGGATGGTGATATTGAGGCGTGTGATGTTGAGGCTGGTGTTATTGGTGATACTGGTGCCGATGCGGGTAGTACTGTTGATGCCGGTGATGCTGCTGAAGCTGGTACATTTTGCACCATCTTTTCCAAGGCTACAACTCGGGTGCGAAGCTCGTTGACTTCTTCGATTATTCCGGGATGATTGTTAGTTGGAAAGAGCGGATGAGTAAGGTTTAGAATTATAGATAGAATATAATCGTGACGAGATATTCGGGATCTGAAGATGAAAATGGTGTTTCAAACAGGTTCGCCGGTAAGTGTTTCGGGTTCTTTGCCGAGGGTGCAGGTTGGTGGGTTAAAAGTATCGCGTTCTTCTTGTCTCCATTGGTTAAGTTGACTACGAACCCATCAGATGATTTGGGAATGGATGATTGGTTGATTCATTCAGGTGACGCTGCTTTCGGAGCTGAAGTGGGACTCCATATCGGAATCCGAGATGCTTGAACTAGTTGTGAGTTCCATTTTGCTCGGTTAGATAAAGAGTTTTTGGTATGAAATGAATTTCGGATATCGGATGATATTCTAATTACATAGAATATCTATGCATAGTACAGGAGATCTCGTAGATTATGAAGAGAATTAAGGAAACGTGTCAGATAAAGTCTACAGTAACAGATACACTAAGATATGAATTGATCTGTACACTATCTATCAAATAAGTGCAGAAAGTCGTGTCTAGACTAAGGAATAATAAGCAGGTAATTTTCCACTAGGAATGATAAACAATACTTATAATATGCAGCTAAGGTCGAAGTCCAGACTCGCTAATGCATCCTAACAACTATCAGTTAGACACACTAATAGACCTGGTTCGCTAGGACCAACGCTCTGATACCAACTGAAACGACCCGTCCAAATCCACCTGGACGAAGTCATCAACATTTGTTCCCATTGCGAGGTACTGTCCTAAATATGCAGGAATGACTCCAAGTAATATGAGCAAATGCACAGCGGAAGACTACTTTCATACCTGAGAATAAACATGCTTAAAAGTGTCAACCAAAAGGTTGGTGAGTTCATAGGTTTATCATAACAATCATTTCAATATCTTAATAGACCACAAGATTTCATAATCATAAACATAATACACTCGCAAGTGTATGTAAAGCATTCTAAGTGGTTGGCACTTGGTAACCATACTTAACATTTAATCAACGTCGCATATTCCCTTTATTATGAAATCTCACTACACCGTACCAAGTGTAGTCACCAAAACGAAGTACTCTGCAACCGTTGAATACTGGTCGTCCAATCCGGTTGGGGTTGTCAGGCCCGATAGATCTATCAACAGGATTCGCGTTTACAATACCCATGTAAATAGTAGTTACCAAGCTACAGGGAAATATGCCAGTGGTACAACTCAACGTAGAATATATTTTTAAGTACTTGTGTCTATTTTGTAAACATTTATAAAAGCAGCGCATGTATTCTCAGCCCGAAAATATATATTGCAAAAGCAATTAAAAAAAGGAGCAAATGAAACTCACCATACTGTATTTTGTAGTAAAAATACATATGACGTCATTTAACAAATACAAGGTTGGCCTCGGATTTATGAACCTATATCATTTATATATATATATTAACACACATTATTGTAATCGAACAAAGTTATATATATATATAAATTTATTAGTTATATTATTTTTATATTATTAATCTATATGTTTAATATATTCAATTTATTTACATATTCATAATAAATAAAAATATAAATTTTGTTATGCTATATATAGTAAATATATTTTTGTATATATACATATAAATATATTTTTGTATATATATATCGTTTGTTTGTTAAAACTGTAGTAATACTAAAATAATATTAGTAATTGTAAAAATAATAATAATGATAATAGGGTTTAAAAATGATACTTTTAATATAGATGATAAAAATTGATACTTTAATAGAAATGATACTTTTTAATATAAATGATAGTTTTTAATAAAAATGATACTAATAATAATATTAATGATATTTTAATAATTTTAAAAAAATACTAATAATAATAATAATAATAATAATAATAATTAGATAAATAAATACCTTAGGGAAGTAGCCCTAAAAATAATACCCAAGTCCAGGTTTGAACCCGCGACGTCCCACTAACCCGATAACATTCTTAACCACTCCTTTGACCTCGTTTTTCTGATTTATTCTAACCGCTTAATTATATAACCCGTATTAAATTTTTGTGTTCATCTTTAATAACATTAACATAATCACAGGAACCATCTTCTTCCAAGACCCAATCGATCAGAGATCATTTATCTCTTCCTAACCCTAATCACCTCATCATCTAATATCTTTATCATGACCATCCTAACGGTATACCACCTTCATTATCATTAGATTATGTTTATCATCATCATTATCATATATCATAATCATCATTATCATTATCATTCTTGTATTATACAGTTGTCCTTATCATCTCTGATTATCATTATTATCATCACTAACCCATATCATCATAATCCTAATCATACATCATCATCAAACATAATTCATCCTAATCTAATCATCTAACATCATCACCAACCTCATCATTATCATAACAATCATCATATTCATCCTCATGCATATGCCGTAACATCATCATTCATCATAGCGGCCTAACAGGTTTCGGCTCAATTAAAAGATCACGGCCCAAAAGAAAATCCCTTGGCCCAACTATAAACTTCGGCCCAATATTAATACATAGCAAAAAAATAGCACGGCCCATGTAAAAATAACTAAACAATTCGATTCTGTTTGATTTGATGACAAAATGAACGGCCAAACAAATCAATATAGTGAGCTGGAACTCACTTCGATTAGCAGCCCCCTTCTCTTTTATATATATATTTTTTATTTATTATTATTATTATTATTTTTTTTTAAATTAAACTAGTGGAAGTGTGAGTGAGTGTTGTCCCCATTACAAATCAAAAGAAATTTCTGGAGCCACCTCTTTATCAAGACAAAACCCAAATTATTAGTGGCAATAATGAAAACCTGTTTCTGGGTTTCGGTGGTGGTGGTTTTCGACATCTAGTTGGAACAGAAATAGAATTACAAAACTGCAGTTGCAGCAACAGCGGTGTAGCAGTAACAGTTATGTTGTAATCTCATTAAAATGGCAAGTTGAAGGCTGAACGTGCAACAATAATAACCACAGTCTGGTTCGTGTTAGTTGTAGGAGGAAACAAAAATATTGAGCAGGTTTTGGTGGTTAAATAGATGGTGAAGGTGGCTTGATTATCACCTCATATAACAAAAGAAGAAAGGGGTCGATGGTTGGATGGTTGTGCTATAATCTCTTAGAACGATTAATAGTGTAATGACATTTGGTTTTGATTTGATCTAAGTGTTCAACCGGAACTCAAAACAGAAAAGGTGGTGGGTAATGTTCACAAAGAAAAAAAAGACACAAGGTGATCGAAGTGAGTAACATGAAAAAGATAGTGACAATCGGTGGTGGTAGGTGGTGGTTATCAGATGGTGGCGGTTTGGTGCTTAACGATGGTTAGTGGTGATGAGATCAAAACAGGAAACAAAAAGATTATGTTGGGTTTCGATAGTTAGCTTGTGGTGGTGTCTATGGTGGTGGTTTGAGGTGTTAAAGGCCGAGATTGGTTAAATGGATTTTAATTCACGATGGTTAGAGAGAGATATGAGAGAGATGATGAAGGAGATGGCGAGTTGGAAGTGGTGCTCATGGTGAGGTGGGTTTACGAAGAAGGAAGGTGAAAAAGGTGAAGTTATAATGATAGTTTGAGTCGATGACAAAGGAAAACAAACAACCGAGTAGATGGTGTTCTTGATGAAGGTTCTCGTATAAAAACCCTAAAGGTGATCGATTGAGTTATAGGGTGGCAGTTTAGAGTGGTAACCGTGGTTCTTGTGGTGATTGGTGGTTCGAAGACAACAAGGTGGTGGTTTACAGAGAAGAGAGGGAGAGATAAAGAGATGAAGAGAGATAGATTGATACATTCCTTTTCGGTGTGAATTGTATGTATATGTCTTATATATAATATTAGATAGATTAGATAGATAGATGGTTGTGAGAAAAAAAATATAAAAAAAAACTGAAAACACAGTAACTTGATCAATCATTCAATCAATATTCATTTAGTGAATCATTATCCAATTAGTGGCAGTGAAAGATTCGTTTGGTTTGTTGGCAACAATTTCAATGTTTACATAAGTCAAGATACAGACAATAAATTCACCTTGGATATTTTAAATTCACGGATTAGAAAGGGAATCAAGGTAGTGACACACAACGGAAAAATATATCAAATAATAATAATTATATAATAATAATAATAATAATTTAAAATATAAACGAGTAAATTGTTAGCTGTCGCCTTTCACGGGCTGAGTTTCGTACTCCGTCGATAATCAGTGGTGGAAGAAAGTCTTTGGAAAAATCTCAAACTTTTTGAGACTCAACCTTGCAGACTTTGCTTATCGTGTCAAAAATATTAAATCGTATCGAGAGTTTGGTTTAAAATTAGTCGAAATTTTCCGGGTCGTTACACCTTCCTAATGTTAGGATGTCTAATTATCATCAAACGACCAAAATGAATCTTTTCAAGCCAACCGAAAAAGATACTGAAAGGTCTTCCACAGAAAGACCAGTCCAAAGTCCACCTTATGACTTTGGTGGTCCTCCCTCACCAAATTATAGCCCAAATACTACTCTAAAGTTACATGGGTCTCCTGAATACTATCCAACCCCAAGGAATAAAGACAAGAGGAAATGTCTTGAAGAAACTGGGCCGTCAAAGAAAAGATCCCGATCTCCTTCCTACGATGAAGTTGATGCCAAGTACGAGCTCATGAATCTGCTAAAAACTACCGATGACCTTATTCGCCATATTGCAAGGATCGATGCTCAAATGAAGGAAAAAGACCTAGCGATCAAGAAGCTCATGGAGGAAAATGCTGAGCTAAAGAAAGAGATTATATACATACATTTATTTTATCCCATGACCGATGTGGACTTTGGTTTGCACCCTTACAAGAAATGCCTGATGGGGGAAGCAATATCTCTCCTACCTAAGAGAAGATGTTGACTTTAGATTGAAGATGGAGGAAAACCGCTTGAATAATCAACTTTCTATGAGGGACCACAAGTACCATGTAATCAACAATGATGTTTCCAATCTTTATGATAACATCGAGTATCTTTATAAGGAACAAAAGGAGAAGAACGACAAGTTTGAGAAGTTTATGAAGGAGGTTGAGGACGAGAAGAAGAAATATGAAGACTACTTCAATCTTAATATTTCCTAGATATTTTCTATCTATGCAAAGGCTAGGCCTTAAACTATTTCTATCCCCGAATCGTGTAATAAGAAGGCTTGTTTAAAGCCTTGTTCTTAATAAAATAAATTGTTTCGTTTATATCATATTCATCTTTATTCCACTTAATTTTTTTTTTCAAACTTATGACCTATCAAGTTTATCAAACTTCTATATGTTATTGAAGATAACGGTTCGTCCACAAGCTCTTGCTACTACTTCAAACACTCACGTATCTTATGCCTTTATGCATCGGTTTGCGAACTGGAAAATATTATTGGGTTATCACAGTATACGAATTGAAATTCTTTAATCAATATCTGGTTACAAATCTCAACACGTCATACCACCATTATTACATAAATGGATGACACATCATATCTTATCATATATTATCATGTCTATAAACTTTGTCTACCACTTATCCTAAATTTCCTCCGTAAATTAAGGAAATATTTTTGCTATAAATACCTATTCAAGGAGACGAATATATCATTCGGTATTCAATACCCATTTCATATCAAACCCTATTCCCAACATATAATATGAATTTCTCAAACTCTTCAAGCTCCCACGGCAGCGTAACCGGAACAAACGAACCAATCAGCCATCATCTATTCTGGATGAATTGGGGATGGGTTCGTAGCTGACTCAATCAATGGAGATAAGAAGAAGGTGATCCCTTCCACCAACCGAATTCACCTCTTGGCGAAGAACCTGAAGCGCTTACCGGCGAACCAGTCCGAAACACCATTTTCTCTCTTCTTCCCAGGGTATCCCGTCACGAATATATAATATCGAAGATTCTAGATCTTATTCACCCCCTTGTTCCAACCACCAATCATCCTGGAATAATAGAAGAAGTCAACGAGCTTCGCGCTCGAGTAGTGGCTCTGGAAAATCTGGTGCAAAACCTACGAACACTAGCAGCAGCACCAGCAGCATAACCAGCATCACCACCAGTACCATCAGTACCATCAACATCACCACTAACAGCATCAGCTTCATCAACAACAACATTCGCATCCCACGCCTCAACAACACACTCAGTACCTCAAACATCAACATGATACGCCCCATAGATACCAAGGAATATTAGCAATAAAGAGTTAAGATGTATTGACTCATTCTTCGTGAAGAATTATATATGAATACCTTATATATATATGATTTGGAACAATAATAAAACTTGTCGTACTAAGCAATTACGTGAGAATCTCAACTAGTATGTACTACTTGGTTAGTTCATATCACTAATATGCTATGATGTACACCCTTCGCTAATGACTTAACAATTGTTAATCACTGCTTCAGCACAATAAACTCCATTTCATAATAAATCAAGTATAACGATGAATGTATTGATTCATAACTTCATTAGCGAAATATTTCGCAACAATTATGAAATCTTTATGATTTTAGAGATTATTTACTCTCGTTCCAAACCGCAAATCAAATGAGTTTAATATATAATAACTCATTAAATCCATGATTATATCTGAAGAATACATATATGAACGTATATCTTCATAAAGATTGTAAAAACTGTTAATTGTGAAAATATTTTAACGGGTAGGTAATACCCGAGAAATATTTACATCTCACATAAATACACTGTACATTCTTCAATTTCGATTCATAAATCATTAATTATACTCACTGCCTTCACTGTGATACACAATCATTTTCATACAAATTTAATTACACATTCTGAAATTAACATACCAGAATTCAAGTAAAGCTTTAGCAGGTGTTATCTTCCTAAAGATCACTACATTCATGAATTATATTCATTCGCATTCTAAGATGAATTATCACATCAAACCACCGAAATTATCATCAACAACGCCTATTCGTTAACCATTAGATCCGTTGACGATTACAATCAGCGTTTAATCATCTAAAAAATAAAATTTCTTGAAACCATCTCGGATTGATAACCAATGATTCAGATATGGTAGCATTAAATGCAGAGGAAACAAAAGAATTTTCCTCGTCATTGGAACTAAGAAATTCTGAGATATCACTGTATCTTTCGTTATAAATATCCTCTATATTTCTGAAGATATCTTTATAACGATTCTTGTCAGCAATTAATTATCTCTTTGCGATATCTTTATCACATCATAAAGGAAACTATTTTAGTTTCTATATTCTGTAAAGTTCAAGTTTAAATTATGAATGATTTGAAGTAGTGTTGGGAATTGAAGCATGAGTTAGTATAATATAATGACGTCAGGCCAACGTAATTATATTACAGTAAGTCATGCTAAATTTTTAATGGAAGATGATGATTCATAGACTTTATAATCATCATTTGCCATGTTACACGACTCTTATCTATTTAAACTCTAAACATATTAAGAAAATATTTTTCTTGATAATTCGGTCTTTTCCGGATATTCTGGTAATATGACAAATCAAATCGTGCTATTACCTTTCCTTCTGCTTTGAATATCATGATCATTCGAAACTTCATACCTACGAATTCTGGACCGTTACTTACTTTACAAAAGCATGAAGCTTCGACATATAAGGGAAAATATAAATTCCGATAACAACACTGAAATTACAAACCGTGTATATCATTGCGTATAGCAATATAAAGACACGCGAGAACTAAAAACACAATAAATCCTAGAGCATAGTAGAAGTAAACAGACTCCTCTGGTGGGAGTTGGAAAAGAAGGATGATTGTGACGATAACCAATATAATGTCAAAGACAAGAACTAGATTGAGCATATTAACAACACTTTTGGAAGTATGAATTGAGAAAGAAAGTATATAAGTGGTGAAGATAATGAAACGGAAGAAGCTAATTTATAGCAAAAATTCCAGACACAGCAATCGAGGCAATTCACCGCATTTAATTAAAGAAAATCCTAATTTCCGTAATTACCGGAAAATCAAATCTTATAAAGATTTCGAAGATTTCTTTAATTCCTTGAAATCCGGAAATCAATCGTAACTACGTCAAAAGTTAAGGCGAACATTTAATTTTCTCATTTACTCTTTTACGATAGCTTCGTTTATACTCTTTCTATAATTGAATTACTTTATCCATATTATTTAATGTCGATAAAACTCTAATTCATCATTCTTGTTATAAAGAATGACGATCTCTATCAAATTTCATGACTATGATTTTCATGAACTCCTCTCTGTTTTGTCTGCCTAATATTGCAGCATAAACGCTCAAGGTTTTAAATGAGCTCAATATTATTCATAACACATTTCATGTATCCAATTTACTGAAATGACTTGCATAACATCATCATTTTGAATGATCTCTGCATTAATGATAAAATGCACTTCGTAGAAGAACCTATATAGATTATGGTTTGTATGACTTAAACGCTTGAAACAAAACAATATTCTATCGTTTGGAAAACACGCAAGGCCCCGAACATACCTGGGAACATGAAGACCAAATGAAACAGAAATATCCCCATCTCTTCTCAACCGCTGATGCATCCGAGAAGTCTACCTAAAACTTCGGGACGAAGTTTTTATTAACGGAGAGGTACTGTAACAACCCTCACTTTTCGACTTCTAAATTACTGAATTAATCCTAGGGTTATATGTCTGACTATATGTATTAAGGGTTGTTATATACAATTAAATATTGATCGAATAGTAATTTTTAGTCAACAATGTACGCTTAAATAAATAATATATTATTAATTTATATAATTTGACATAATTTAACTAAGTATATAAACTTTGTATCACTTTTATTATTTAGTTAATGTATTATATATTTAACTATATAATAAATCCAATTATATATAAATGTAATAATATTTACAAACTTAGTAAAACTATAGTTTAATAATTAAAATCATAATTATTATTAAAAATACAAAATACCGAATTATTTATTATTTTTATGCAAAATTTGTATTTATTAATTAAATAAAACAAAAATAAAAAAAATAAAAAAAATATTATTGACAAATATTCTTGGAAAAGCATTAAATCAATTTGTTTATTTATATAAAAAAAATCCTTAAAATAAATGGAAAAAAAAATAAATAAATAAATAAATAAATAAATTACTTTTTAATTAAAAATTGTAATGGAAAAACTACTTTATTATTTTATTTTGTGCATTATCCCATGACCTAATATTTAATATTTTTTAATTTTAAAATCCCGTTAAGAATTAAAATATTTCTTTTTATTTTAATTATTTTATTCTTTTTACCTAATTTTTTCAAGTATAAATACCCCTCATTTCTCATTCAAACTCACACCAAAATTTCTCTCATTCTCTCTTTGAAGAATTACTACTAGTAAGTATTCTTTTCTTACTTTTTATTTTTTTTACTTTTTACTTTTTACGTTTTACTTTTTACTTTTTACTTCGGTTATTATTTTTACCGAAACATGTAAATAATGTTATAAATTATATGCAATTAAAAATAAAATAAATAACATGTATACACTATTACTATTACTAGCACCTATAACCTACTACTTATATTGTAACATAAAAACATTTTGGGATATGTATTAGAGATGTATAGATCTTCGAACTTTCTTGACGAATGGTTTCTATGAGATTCTAGGCAGAGGGTTTGGATTTCCGATTTAAAGGGTCATATGGCTCAAGTCCCTAGATCTAAATTAGCCATTCGAAGGAAAAGGGGTGATTGGAAGCTTATCTAATACGACAAGTATCTTAAAATGGAAAACACTGATAAATTAGAAACTCTCTAGTCATAAAAACTTAGTAAAATAAGAAACTTTCTAAAAATGGAAACTTTATAAAAATAGTAACTTACTAGGAATAGAAACTTAGTAAAACAAACTATACTTAAACACATACTTAAACTTAAACATGGGCAAAACACTTAACTACTCTTAAATGTCAATAGGTTGATTTTTCTGCTCACTCGTTCAACTCTTTATTCCGAGGAATAACTCCCTCTCTCTACTTACTAAGGTGAATTCATAGCCCCTCTTTAATTGCTAGCAAACTTACTTACTTTTGGGGTGAGACACATGCTGTTTTTACTTTTTACACTTAGACACAAGTACCAAACTGTTAAACTATGCTATACCCGGCTATGTCCGACTAAGTCCCTACAGTGATATTTTTAAGTGCTGCGGCATGCTTAATTATTGGGGGTAGGCCTATCGGGAGTAACGTCCCCGATACATTTGACTAAGTCTTTGTATTACTTGATAATGAAATTTAACCGACAAGGAGAACTAACTTGTCATGGGGCAATCTTGAATGTTTAGTCTAAATATCACGCATTGGCATAAATTTTTAATCCTGCGAGAGATCAACTTTACAAACTAAATCTTGTGGTCTAAAACAACGACAAACTTTTTGTTAAACCTATGAACTTCACTCAACCTTTTTGGTTGACACTTTAGCATGTTTTGTCTCAGGTGCTGTTTGATTCAAGCTCTTATACTTACTGCTTATGTGATGCTACTTGGACATAGGATCAAGAGATATCGCATTTATTACTTCTGCATGTGAACATTTACGATATTGTTATTCCTGTCATTGTAACGACATTTCATTTTCCGCTGCGTACTCATTAAATTTAAATTCATCATTTAGTATTGTTCTCGTTTATTATAATATGTTGGTTTGATTTGATATTAGTGACGTTCCTTCCAGACCCTATTGGGAGGTCGTAACATGGTGAAAGGAGGAGTTTTGACAATGTTATCCTCATCTGTTCCTTCATCCTCTCCTTCTTCATCATTATCATCTTCAGCATTAACAGCTTTACCACTCTTATCACTACTAGCAGTGGTTTCATCACCACCTGTTGACAAAGTTGGTTCTGCATTGAAGATAACCAAATTTCCAGAATAAGCATTAACACATATTATACATATTATGTCAAGGCAGAAGATAATATTGAAAACATACTCCTTTTCTTTACTTGTTGAGAAGCATTGCGAGTTCCACGCTTCCATAGACGATTTGTGCGTTTCTCAGTTTTCTTGGCGGTAGGTGGTTTTGGGTTAGTCTCAGTAATTTCCACATCAGATGAAGAGGGCTGTGCAGTATGATCATTACCGCCTTTCGTAGGCCGTTCAGGGCAATTCAGTTGCTCTTCAAAAATAGTGTCTTTCACCTTATCGGCCTCAAGTTCAGCAGCAATATTTGGTCATTCAGTAACAGTAAGAGAATCCAAATTGGCCTTCTTAAATACTTTAAAGACCTGCATCTCTTCTTCTGCAAAAACCAGACACATTAAATGCATAACAATAAGAATGCATTCTATAATGACATAGTACAAATAAGGCATATTTATAAATTGCCTACCACAGCCTTTCCAGTGCAGCACTGGTACAAATCCAGCACGCCAATTATCACTCATCCTACAACACGCTAAAATGGCTTCGTTATCAGCATATGAACGTTGTGGTAGTTCCAATGATTTCCACTCTTCAACAGTTGTTTTCTCATCATTAGACAAAATAATTGATTTACTTATTCCTATTTTAGTTTTCCTCCACTTTCGAATGTTTTCCCAATTGTCCTGTATAACTCTTTCGTTAACAAAAAAGAATGGTTCTTTCCATCTTTTCAATGAGGTTTCTTTCATTCCGGTAAAGGACTTATTAGATTTATAATCAAAAGTGTACCAGCATTTGCTCACCAATCGAGTTCTAAACAACTCGTGAAAAACGTTTATACTTGGAATTTTCCCAACAATATTACAGTACAATTCAAAAAGCACAATTTTTTACAAACCAAATGGGTGAATTTGACTAAGGACAATCCCATAATGAGATAGAAGTTCTTGTAAGAAAGCGGTGGGAGGAATACGAAGGTTACCTATTGTAAGTTGAAGCTTATACAGTGTAATCATCTTTTTCGGTGGTTTGTTTGCCCTATCATCAGGAGAAGGAAGCATGGGGTTCAACAATCTAAGGTTCCTATGATCTATACATAGTGTATCTATTTTGGCTTCAGTGATACTCGACGAAATAGTGCTCACATCTCGGTTATCTCTTTGAGATGAGGTGCTGCTGGATTCGGCCATGGTAGTGGAAAAATAAAAAGGAGAAGAAGATGAGTAATGAATAATTGCACTAACCTCATACTTAATAGCTTTGCTAAAACGATTAATTGCAGTTATCTTCAAACCAGACGAACGGTTTTCGGAAGCAGAAAAAGAAAAGAGGAACGGCTTATTTATAATTAAACTGATGGATGACAAATGGATGAGATTGAGACACGTGTATGGATCACATTAAATGAACAAAACAATTTGAATTTCAAAAATAAACCAAAAAGATTTTTGGGGTAAATTCATAATTAGGTATGTGACGTCAGAGCAGAAAATCAGACGGCAGTTTTGTGTCTTCGAGGACATAGGCATCTTTTATTTTTTAGTTTAATGACTTTATTTTTTTACAAAAATAAAGACATTAAACTGGGGGGACTTAATGGTGTATCCTAGGAGATACACGCATAAAAGCATCATTTTATACAAAAGAATTGATCAAATAGCACAAAAGATAACAAAATCTAGCGGTGTTAAGTATCCGCCGCCCATTGTTTATTAGGCCGCCCAGCGTCAAGCGTAAGCCCTGCAGGTAGCTTCTATGCATAAGCCCTTTAACTCGGCGCGTGAACGGCACGCAGCCACGTCAGCACACGCCACCGACATTCCGGATACTTCACGTAACAGAACCATTCAGTGAATTTCGGACATTCTACGCCTATAAATAGACCCCCTGGGTCACCACATTTCACATCATTCTAATCTGAACTTCGGTTAGAGAGAAGTACACTTTCTCTCTTACACAGTTCTTTCTCACTCTAAAACAACATTAGCCGCTTAGCAGCAGTATGCTAGACGAATCATTACAGATTGATCCACAGATTGATTGAGGCCACCCCACAGATCTTATATCTGTGTTCCGGGTCTGCAGAGATTAATTCTCGAGGGAAAACAACAATCAACGGTATACGCCACACGCTGAGCAGCTAATTTTCTATACTAGTACCTCACAGCCGCTATACGGAAAATCGTACTAACAGCCATCATCTATTTTGGATGAATTGGGGATGGGTTCGTAGTCTACTTAATCATTGGAGACAAGAAGAAGGTGATCCCTTCCATCCACCACATTGCCCTCTTGGTGAAGAACCTGAAGCACTTACCGGCAAACCTGTTCGAGACACCATTTTCTCTCTCATTTCCAGAGTGTCTCGTCACGATTACATATTATCTCACATTCTAGATCTTATTCACCCACTCGTCCGAACCACCAATCATCCAGGAGTAATAGAAGAAGTCGGCGAGCTTAACGCTCGGGTAATGGCTTTGGAGAATATGGTACAAAGGTTACAAACACCAGCAGCGGCACTGGCAACAACGGTACCATCACCACCAACAACAACAACATCTGTATCCCACACCTCAACATCACAATCTGTACCTTGAGCATCAACATCACACGCACCATAGATACCAAGTACCAACAACAATAACCGATGAAGTATTAATCTATAACTTCATTGGAGAAACATTCTGTGGCAATTATGTAATCTCTAATGTTAGAGATTATTCATTTCTAACTCCAGCCTAAGATCAAATGAACTTAACTCATCAAATCTGTATTACATCTGAAGAAAATATACATATATTTTCATAAAGATTGTAATAAAATTCTCTGGTACAAAACATTACTTGTGAATTTTTTTTTCACGGGTAGGTAATACCCGAGAGATATATAAAAATTCACAATCAATATGTTATATCCTTAGTTTCTGATTCAGCAAATCATCAACTATACTCACTACTTTCACAACAATATACATTCTTTCATAGAAATAAAAACAACCATTTTCATCTAAATTTGATTACATATTCTAATTTTGACAAATCAAAATCCAAGTCAAGATTTAACAGAAGATATCACTCTTAGATTCCTACATCTTTCAAAGCTATACTTTGACTTCAAAACTGTGCTAGAACATCATATGTATATTAACGATTACAATCTGTGTTCAAACCCTTCGAAATTCCTGAAGACACTTCAAATAATGAACAATCGAGATAATGATCCAACCACATGTTTCCCACAGTTATGTACCTGAAAAACTCTCGAAACTAAAATCATAGTTTAACACGTATACGTGTCAGACCCTTTGGCATTTATTAGCTAAAATAACTTTTCAATCTCTTTTCAGAATAGACCGTTTTGTCATGGCTCCAGCAAATCACCTTCAATTGTTCATTCGAATAAGCCTTATTATAACGAGTACCCCTTCATCATTGTTACCGGGGAACCTTTTCATATCTCGTCACATTAGCAGTAAACTTACCAACAACTTCTTTGATCCTTAAGCCTCTTCAAAAAATCACTATAATTATTCATTGAAACCCTATCACATACTCATCTGCATCTTGTAATGGTAGTTACCATACCAAAAATCTTGAATCATTATTCCTGAATTTCGCAGCAATTCTACGCCAACAGTTATATATATACATATAACGTCTACCTCCAAGACTTATAGACTTCGAATGTGAAGTTTCTGAAAAACACCCTAAACTACGAACTAGTTCTCAAAATTTTGAAAAATGCTGATGAAGAAGCAAAAACTGTAAACGACCTTAACAGTAAAAAGTTTGATGATAAAGAATAGTGTGTTGGCAAAGCTCAAAAAAAGAGAAGATTTGGTACTGAAAAACGGTTTGAGCAAACCATGAAGAAGGCTGTGGACAATTACAAGGACGAAACCTACCTTCAAAGAATCCAAATGATTCAGTATCTACTGAAGTCATTAATGAATACCTTGCTCCTGACTCTGAACCCTTGCGGATAATATTCTACATCATCCTCTGATATTAAAAATTCTAAGATATCATCGTATCTTTCATTATAAATATCCTCGATATTTTTGAAGATATTTTCATGACTATTCTTATCTGAAATAATTCATCTTTTCGCGCTATCTGTGTTACATCATAAAAGAAACTATTTTAGTTTCTAAATTCTGAAACCTTCGAGTTTAAAATATGAATGTTTTGAATTAGTGTTAGGAACTGAAGCATGAGTTAGTATAATATAATGACACTTGATCAACGTGATTATATTACAGTAAGTCATGCTGAGTTTCTAAATGGAACGTGATGATTCACAGATCATAACGTCATCATGTGCCATGTTACACGACTCTGGTATTCTACTTAACCTCTAAATATATCAAGAAAATATTCTTCTTGATGATTCGGTGTTTTCCGAGGTATTCTGGTAATTTGACAAATCAAGATCGTGCCATTACAATTTCCTTCTTAGAACATTAACAATGTTCATTCCAAAAATTCATGTCTACGAATTCTGGACCAATTTTCGATTGACTTAAAGTCGGGAAGAGAAAACAAAAGGATGAAGCTCCATAATAGAAATGGGATTATAAATCGCAGCAAATAGAAGAGAGCATTAACTGTGGATGTCAGTGATTATAGAAAGTCATAAACAGGGATTTCGAAATATAAGGGAAGAAATAAAGCCCAACAACAACTCAGAAATTACAAACCATGTATATCGATGCATATAGCAATATAAAGACACTATAAAACCAAGTGTATAGTTGAAGTAAATAGATTCTTTCGGTGGCAGATGAAAAAGAAGAATGACAGATATGAAAGTTAGGAGTATATCAAGAATCAGAACTGGATGGAGCATATTGATGAATGCTTTAAAGTATGAATTGAGGGAGGAAGAATAGAAGTTATTGAAATGTCCCGTTCATATTGATTATAAACGTTCCATATTAATTGATTTCGTCGCAGGGTTTTGACCTCTATATGAGACATTTTTCAAAGACTGCATTCAATTTTAAAACAACCATAACCTTTATTTTATCTATAAAGGTTTAAAAGCATTACGTAGATTATCAAATAATGATAATCTAAAATATACCGTTTACACACGACCATTACATAATGGTTTACAACAAGAATATATTACATCAAAAATAAGTTTCTTGAATGCAGTTTTTACATAATATCATACAAGTATGGACTCCAAATCTTGTCCTTATTTTAGTATGCAACATCGGAATCTCTTAATAATCACCTGAGAATAAACATGCTTAAAACATCAACAAAAATGTTGGTGAGTTATAGGTATAACCTATATATTATCAAATCATAATAATAGACCACAATATTTCATATTTCAATATACATTCCATACATAGAGATAAAATTCATTCATATGGTGAACACCTGGTAACCGACATTAACAAGATGCATATAAGAATATCCCCTATCATTCCAGGAAATCCTTCGGACATGATAAAAAATGAATTCGAAGTACTAAAGCATCCAGTACTTTGGATGGGGTTCGTTAGGCCCAATAGATCTATCTTTAGGATTCGCGTCAATTAGTAGATCGGTTTACTAATTCTTAGGATACCAAGCAAAAGGGGCATATTCGACTTCAATCATTCACCAATATAATGTAGTTTCATTTACTCGTGTCTATTTTGTAAAACATTTATAAAACTGCATGTATTCTCATCCCAAAATATTAGATTTTAAAAGTGGGACTATAACTCACTTTCACAGATTTTTACTTCGTCAGGAAGTAAGACTTGGCCACTGGTCAATTCACGAACCTATAACAGAAAAGAACATATATATCAAATTATGTTCAAAATATATTTACAACATTTTTAATACGTTTTACTGTTTTAAATTTATTAAGTCAGCTGTCCTCGTTAGTAACCTACAACTAGTTGTCCACAGTTAGATGTACAGAAATAAATCGATATATATTATCTTGAATCAATCCACGACCCAGTGTATACACGTCTCAGGCGAGATCACAACTCAAAGTATATATATTTTTGGAATCAACCTCAACCCTTTATAGCTAACTCCAACATTACTGCATATAGAGTGTCTATGGTTGTTCCAAATAATATATATACATGGGTCGATATGATATGTCAAAACATTTGCATACGTATCTATGGTATCCCAAGATTACATTAAAATACATGTATAATACAATATAAGTTAGCTAGGATATGATTTGTATAGAATTGTTACAATATTTCCCGTAGCTACAACAATCAAAAAATATCCAATCTTGTTTTACCCATAACTTCTTCGTTTTAAATCCGATTTGAGTGAATCAAATTGATATGGTTTCATATTGAACTCTATTTTATGAATCTAAACATAAAAAATATAGGTTTATAGTCGGAAAAATAAGTTACAAGTCGTTTTTGTAAAGGTGGTCATTTCAGTCGAAAGAATGACGTCTAGATGACCATTTTGGAAAACATACTTCCACTTTGAGTTTAACCATGATTTTTGGATATAGTTTCATGTACATAATAAAAATCATTTTTCCAGAAGAATAACTTTTAAATCAAAGTTTATCATAGTTTTTAATTAACTAACCCAAAACAGCCCGCGGTGTTACTACGACGGCGTATATCCGGTTTTACGGTGTTTTTCGTGTTTTCCGGTTTTAAATAATTAAGTTAGAATATCATATAGATATAGAACATGTGTTTAGTTGATTTTAAAAGTCAAGTTATAAGGATTAACTTTTGTTTTCGAACAAGTTTAGAATTAACTAAACTATGTTCTAGTGATTACATGTTCAAATCTTCGAATAAGATAGTTTTATATGTATGAATCGAATGATGTTACGAACATCATTATTACCTCAAGTTTAGTATGTAAACCTACTGAAAGTGACAAGAAATGATCTAGCTTCAAAGGATCTTGGATGGCTTGAAAGTTCTTGAAGTAGAATCATGACACGAAAACAAGTTCAAGTAAGATTATCACTCGAATTAAGATAGTTATAGTTATAGGAATTGAATCAAAGTTTGTATATGAGTATTACCTTGATTTATAATGATATCTTACTATAAACAACAAGGATTTCTTGAGGTTGGATGATCACTTTACAAGATTGGAAGTGAGCTAGTAAACTTGGAAGTATTCTTGATTTTTTGAAACTAGAATTTTTAAGAACACTTAGAACTTGAAGATAGAACTTGAGGGAGATCAATTAGATGAAGAAAATTGAAGAATGAAAGTATTTGTAGGTGTTTTTGGTCGTTGGTATATGGATTAGATATAAAGGATATGTAATTTTGTTTTCATGTAAATAAGTCATGAATGATTACTCATATTTTTCTAATTTTATGAGATATTTCATGCTAGTTTCCAAATGATGGTTTCCATATGTGTTAGGTGACTCAATGGGCTGCTAAAAGCTGATCATTGGAGTGTATATACCAATAGTACATACATCTAAAAGCTGTGTATTGTACGAGTACAAATACGGGTGCATACGAGTAGAATTGTTGATGAAACTGAACGAGGATGTAATTGTAAGCATTTTTGTTAAGTAGAAGTATTTTGATAAGTGTCTTGAAGTCTTTCAAAAGTGTATAAATACATATTAAAACACTACATGTATATACATTTTAACTGAGTCGTTAAGTTATCGTTAGTCGTTACATGTAAATGTTGATTTGAAACCTTTATGTTAACGATCTTGTTAAATGTTGTTAACCCAATGTTTATTATATCTAATGAGATGTTAAATTAATACATTATCATGATGTTATGATATATTAATATATCTTAGTATGATATATATACAGTTAAATGTTGTTACAACGATAATCGTTACATATATGTCTCGTTTCGAAATTCTTAAGTTAGTAGTCTTGTTTTACATATGTAGTTCATTGTTAATATACATAATGACATGTTTACTTATCATTTATCATGATTAAATATAGTGTAACAATATCTTAATATGATTCATATGTAATTAGTAAGAAGTTGTTATAACGATAATCGTTATATATACCGTTTCGAGTTTCTTAATTAAATAAACACAATTATATGTATATAACTCATTGTTAAAATACCTAATGAGATACTTACTTATCATAATATCATGTTAATTATATATATAATCATATATATGTCATCATATAGTTTTTACAAGTTTTAACGTTCGTGAATCACCGGTCAACTTGGGTGGTCAATTCTCTATATGAAACCTATTTCAATTAATCAAGTCTTAACAAGTTTGATTGCTTAACATGTTGGAAACATTTAATCATGTAAATAACAATTTCATTTAATATAAATAAACATGGAAAAATTCGGGTCACTACAGTACCTACCAGTTAAATAAATTTCGTCCCGAAATTTTAAGCAGTTGGAGGTGGTGACGTATATTCTGGAAATAAGTGCGGGTATTTCTTCTTCATCTGATCTTCTCATTCCCAGGTGAACTCAGGTCCTCTACGAGCATTCCATCGAACTTTAACAATTGGTATTTTGTTTTGCTTAAGTCTTTAAACCTCACGATCCATTATTTCGACGGGTTCTTCGATAAATTGAAGTTTTTCGTTGATTTGGATTTCGTCTAACGGAAGAGTGAGATCTTCTTTAGCAAAACATTTCTTTAAATTCGAAACGTGGAAAGTGTTATGTACAGCCGCGAGTTGTTGAGGTAACTCAAGTCGGTAAGCTACTGGTCCGATACGATCAATAATCTTGAATGGTCCAATATACCTTGGATTTAATTTCCCTCGTTTACCAAATCGAACAACGCCTTTCCAAGGTGCAACCTTAAGCATGGCCATCTCTCCAATTTCAAATTCTATATCTTTTCTTTTAATGTCGGCGTAGCTCTTTTGTCTACTTTGGGCGGTTTTCAATCATTGTTGAATTTGGATGATCTTCTCGGTAGTTTCTTGTATTATCTCCGGACCTGTAATCTGTCTATCCCCCACTTCACTCCAACAAATTGGAGACCTGCACTTTCTACCATAAAGTGCTTCAAACGGCGCCATCTCAATGCTTGAATGGTAGCTTTTGTTGTAGGAAAATTCTGCTAACGGTAGTTGTTGATCCCAACTGTTTCCGAAATCAATAAAACATGCTCGTAGCATGTCTTCAAGCGTTTGTATCATCCTTTCTCTGCCCATCAGTTTGTGGATGATAGGCAGTACTCATGTCTAGAAGAGTTCCTAATGCTTGCTGTAATGTCTGCCAGAATCTTGAAATAAATCTGCCATCCCTATCAGAGATAATAGAGATTGGTATTCCATGTCTGGAGACGACTTCCTTCAAATACAGTCGTGCTAACTTCTCCATCTTGTCATCTTCTCTTATTAGTAGAAAGTGTGCTAATTTAGTGAGACGATCAACTATTACCCAAATAGTATCAAAACCACTTGCAGTCCTTGGCAATTTAGTGATAAAATCCATGGTAATATTTTCCCATTTCCATTCCGGGATTTCGGGTTGTTGAAGTAGACCTGATGGTTTCTGATGCTCCGCTTTGACCTTAGAACACGTAAAAAATTCCCCTACGTATTTAGCAACATCAGCCCTAACCGGTTCCAGGATGTATTGAGTATCTGGTTTTATGAGCTTCTCTAAGTACCATTTCTCTCATATCTCCAAATTTTGGTACCCAAATTCTTTCAGCCCTATACCGGGTTCTGTCTTCCCGAATATTAAGATGCTTCTCCGATCCTTTGGGTATTTCATCCTTTAAATTTCCCCCTTTTAAAACTCCTTGTTACGCCTCCTTTATTTGAGTAGTAAGGTTAGTGTGAATTGTTATATTCATAGCTTTTACTCGAATGGGTTCTCTGTCCTTTCTGCTCAAGGCGTCGGCTACCACATTTGCCTTCCCCAGGTGGTAACGAATCTCAAAGTCGTAATCATTCAACAATTCAATCCACCTACGCTGCCTCATATTCAGTTGTTTCTGATTAAATATGTGTTGAAGACTTTTGTGGTCGGTATATATAATACTTTTGACCCATATAAGTAGTGCCTCCAAGTCTTTAATGCAAAAACAACCGCGCCTAATTCCATATCATGCGTCGTATAATTCTGTTCGTGAATCTTCAATTGTCTAGACGCATAAGCAATTACTTTCGTTCGTTGCATTAATACACAACCGAGACCTTGCTTTGAGGCGTCACAATATATCACAAAATCATCATTCCCTTCAGGTAATGACAATATAGGTGCCGTAGTTAACTTTTTCTTTAACAATTAAAACGCTTTCTCTTGTTCATCTTTCCATTCAAATTTCTTCCCTTTATGCGTTAATGCAGTCAAGGGTTTTACTATTCTGGAAAAGTCTTGGATGAACCTTCTGTAGTAACCAGCTAGTCCTAAAAACTGACGTATGTGTTTCGGAGTTTTCGGGATTTCCCACTTTTTAACGGTTTCAATCTTTGCTGGATCCACCTGAATACCTTCTTTGTTCACTATGTGACCGAGGAATTGAACTTCTTCCAACCAAAATGCACACTTTGAAAACTTAGCGTACAGTTTTTCTTTTCTCAGCAACTCTAGCACTTTTCTCAAATGTTCTTCGTACTCTTGATCATTCTTCGAGTAAATAAGTATGTCATCCATAAAAACAATGACAAACTTGTCAAGATATAGCCCACACACTCGGTTAATGAGGTCCATGAACATAGCTGGTGCATTAGTCAATCCAAACGGCATAACCATAAACTCGTAATGACCGTAACGTGTCCTAAAAGCAGTCTTTGAAATATCATCCTCCTTCACCCGCATTTGATGATATCCAGAACGTAAATCGATCTTCGAATAAACAGACGAGCCTTGTAGTTAATCAAATAAGTCGTCGATTCTCGGTAGTGGGTAGCGGTTCTTGATGGTAAGTTTGTTCAACTCTCGGTAGTCGATACACAACATAAATGTACCATCTTTCTTCTTGACAAACAAAACAGGAGCTCTCCATGGTGATGTGCTTGGTCGAATGAAACCACGCTCTAAAAGTTTCTGTAACTGACTTTGTAATTCTTTCATTTCGCTGGGTGCGAGTCTATATGGAGCACAAGCTATTGGTGCAGCTCCTGGTACAAGGTCTATTTGAAATTCAACGGATCGATGTGGGGGTAATCCCGATAATTCTTTCGAAAATACATCGGGAAATTCTTTTGCGACGGGAACATCACGGATGTTCTTTTCTTCAGGTTTAACTTCCTCGATGTGTGCTAGAATGACGTAACAACCTTTTCTTATTAGTTTTTGCGCCTTCAAACTACTAATAAGATTTAATTTCACGTTGTTCTTTTCTCCGTACACCATTAAAGGTTTTCCTTTTTCACGCATAATGCGAATCACATTTTTGTAACAAACGACCTCTGCTCTCACCTTTTTCAACCAGTCCATGCCAATTATTACATCGAAACTTCCTAACTCGACTGGTATTAAATCAATTTTAAACGTTTCATCCCCCAGTTTAATTTCTCTCTCCCGACATATATTATCTGCTGAAATTAATTTACCATTTGCTAATTCGAGTAAAAATTTACTATCCAAAGGTGTCAATGGGCAACTTAATTTATCACAAAATTCTCTAATCATATAGCTTCTATCCGCACCCAAATCAAATAAAACATAAGCAGATTTATCATCAATAAAAAACGTACCCGTAACAGGCTCCGGGTCTTCCTGTGCTTCTGCCGCATTAATATTGAAAACTCTTCCACAGCTCTACCCATTAGTATTCCCCTGATTCAGGAAATTTCTAATAATGTGGCCCGGTTTTCCAGATTTATAACAAACAGCGTTGGTATTACTTCCTCCGACACTATTTGTTTCGGCATTACTTGTTCCGATATTATTTGTTCCTTTTGTTCTATTAAACTTTGGTCCGTAGACCTCACACTTTGTCGCGCTATGACCATTTCTTTTACACCTGTTGTAAAATGTCGTGCAAAACCCCTGATGATTTTCTTCACACCTATGACATGGCTGTTTTTGGTTTTTGTTGCCGTTGTTGTTATTGAGGTTGTTGTTGGGATTGTTATTGTTGTTGAAACGGTTGTTGTAGTTGTTGTTGTTGTTGGGGTGTTTGTTGTAGTTATTGTTAGGATTGCGATTATTGTTGAGATTATTGTTGCGATTGTTGGGATAGTTGTTGCGATTGTGGTTGTAAATGTTGTTGTTGTTGTACTGGTGACTCTTGTCACCGTTTTCCTCCCACTTCCTCTTGAGTTGTTTCGTGTTGGCTTCTTCAGCCACCTGCTCTTTAATTCTTCCCTTAATCTAATTTATGAGTTTATGAGCCATTCGACTTGCCTTCTGTATAGAAGCGGGCTCGTGTGAACTCACATCTTCTTGAATCCTTACTGGTAACCCTTTTACAAACGCGTCGATCTTCTCTTCTTCATCTTCGAATGCTCCCGGACACAATAGGCATAATTCTGTGAATCATCGTTCATATGTGGTAACGTCGAACCCTTGTGTTCGTAACTCTCTAAGTTCTGCCTTGAGTTTATTGACTTCGTTTCTAGGACGGTACTGCTCGTTCATCAATTGCTTGAATGCCGACCTCGGTAGTGCGTAAGCAGCATTTTGTCCTACCTGTTCAAGATAGGTGTTCCACCACGTTAACGCAGTACATGTGAAGGTATGCATAGCATACTTAACTTTGTCCTCTTCAGTACACTTACTTATGGCAAACACCGATTCGACTTTCTCGATCCACCGTTTCAATCCAATTGGTCCTTCAGTTCCATCAAATTCCAAAGGTTTGCAGGCAGTGAATTCTTTGTAGGAGCATCCTACACGATTCCATGCGCCGGTAGCTGCATTGCTAGATTCAGAGTTATTGTTGGTATGTAGCGCAGCCTGTACTGCGGCTATGTTTGCCGCAAGAAAGGTACGAAATTCCTCTTCGCTCATATTCATGGTGTGTCGAGTAGTTGGTGCCATTTCCTTCAAAATAGCCAATTGAATCGAGTTAATCATACAGAATATTAAGAGTAGTCAATATATTTCGTAGCATAATATGAACTCATTTATAAAAGCTTTTTCTTCATATTAGCGTTTTATAAGTTTAAATTCGGGTACTACCTACCCGTTAAGTTCATACTTAGTAGCTAATATACAATTCAACTACTACAATTCCATATGAAAAACTGATTATAATAATATATCACATACAAATATTCTTCAAACTTACAACTTCGCTATATTACATATAACATGAAATATAGTACACTATGATACAGGATAGTTTTGAAGATAAATCTAGTTAATACGCAAGTTGTTCAGCAAAGAAAATAAAGACATGTAATTCATAAGTCCAGAAACAAGTCATGCATTCTGGTTTTACTAAGACGACTTCCCATCCTTGGTCTTGTGGAAAATAACCGTTATGACCATTGGCTAGGCAGCATGTTGTAATGTCGTCAAAAGGATGAGGGTTTCGTAATGTCCAACAGCCCCGTAATAATCTAAAAACCTTGTTTCTCACCCCAACTACTGAATCCGTCACTTGTGGGAAGGTTTTATTTAAAAGTTGCAATCCGATGTTCTTTTTCTCACTTTGGTAAGAAGTGAACATCACTAACCCGTAAGCATAACATGCTTCTTTATGTTGCATGACAGAAGCTCTTTCTAATTCATGAAATCCTATGTTGGGATATGTTGAGTCAAAATAGGTTCTTAACCCGTAGCGTAAAATTGCATTTGGGTTCCCCGCATTTATTGCTTTAAAGAAAACACGGCGTAACTTACGGTCTCCCCAATGTGATATACCCCACCTATCAAAGGAAAGCCTTTTATAAACTAAGGCATTTCTGGAAAGTCTTTCAAATGTTTAACAAGTTAATTTCGCCATAACTAAATGTGCTGATGAATTCTGACCGACTCTAGACAAGATTTCCTCAATCATATCCTCTGGTAGGTCTTATAAAATATTCGGTTGTCTACCCTTAATGTCCATTTTGTTTTTATACTGTAAAATAGACAAGGATTAGATTCGTAATAACAAACAATACAAGCAATTTTTACATAGAACATAAAAGTACAAGCACACTACAATACATATAATACACAACATGATTACAACCCTCTAATCTGAATCACTGGTTTCTTCTTCTTCGGACTTGGTTCGTTTTCCTAATTTTCTAGGAATATACGGTGTTCCTCTAATACGAGCCGTCATTTTCCATAATGGTTTAGAAAAACCTGGTGGTTTAGAGGTTCCCGGGTCATTGTTACATTTTAGGAAATACGGATGTTGCCGATACATATAAAGTTCATCGGGGTTGGAATCGGGTTTCTCTATTTTTATACCTTTTCCCTTATTATTTTCTTTCACTTTATTAAATTGGGTTGAGGTAATTTCTATAACATCATCGGAATCCTCATCGGGATCCAATTCATTGGAAAATTGGTAATCTTCCCAATATTTTGCTTCCTCGGCGGAAACATCATTGACCATTATTAACATTGGTCCGTTGGTTGAGGATTTTCTTTTATTTAATCAATTTACTATAGGTATCAATATTTCTTTCTCCGGAACCTCTTCTTCTTCTGGTTCCTCCTCTTCCGATTCCTCTTCTTCTGGTTCCTCTTCTTCCGGTTCCTCCTCTTCCGGTTCCTCTTCGGGAATTTGTGAATCTTCCCAAAATATATTCGACTCTTCATTATTATTAGGTGAATCAATGGGATTTGTACTAGAGGTAGACATCTATCACACAATATCAAACACGTTAAGTGATTAATATATCACATAATATTTACATGTTAATAATATATAGTTTCCAACAAAAAAAATGTTAAGCAATCGTTTTTGAAGAAAAACACGGTCGAAGTCCAGACTCACTAATGCATCCTAACAAACTCGGTAAGACACACTAATGCAATTTTCAGGTTCTCTAAGACCAATGCTCTGATACCAACTGAAATGTCCCGTTCATATTGATTATAAACGTTCTATATTAATTGATTTAGTCGTGAGGTTTTGACCTCTATATGAGACGTTTTTCAAAGACTGCATTCATTTTTAAAACAACCATAACCTTTATTTTATCTATAAAGGTTTAAAAGCATTACGTAGATTATCAAATAATGATAATCTAAAATATACCGTTTACACACGACCATTACATAATGGTTTACAATAAGAATATATTACATCAAAAATAAGTTTCTTGAATGCAGTTTTTACATAATATCATACTAGCATGGACTCCAAATCTTGTCCTTATTTTAGTATGCAATAGCGAAAGCTCTTAATAATCATCTGAGAATAAACATGCTTAAAACTTCAACAAAAATTTTGGTGAGTTATAGGTTTAACCTATATATTATCAAATCATAATAATAGACCACAAGATTTTATATTTCAATATACATCCCATACATAGAGATAAAATTCATTCATATGGTGAAGACCTGGTAACCGACATTAACAAGATGCATATAAGAATATCCCCTATCATACCGGGCAATCCTTCGGACATGATAAAAAACGAATTCGAAGTACTAAAGCATCTGGTACTTTGGATGGGGTTCGTTAGGCCCAATAGATCTATCTTTAGGATTCGCGTCAATTAGTAGATCGGTTTACTAATTTCTTAGGCTACCAAGCAAAAGGGATATATTCGGCTTCAATCATTCACCCATATAATGTAGTTTCATTTACTTGTGTCTATTTTGTAAAACATTTATAAAACTGCATGTATTCTCATCCCAAAATATTAGATTTTAAAAGTGGGACTATAACTCACTTTCACAGATTTTTACTTCGTCGGGAAGTAAGACTTGGCCACTGGTCAATTCACGAACCTAGAACAAATATGTACATATATATCAAAGTATTTTCAAAATATATTTACAACATTTTTAATACGTTTTACTGTTTTAAATTTATTAAGTCAGCTGTCCTCGTTAGTAACCTATAACTAGTTGTCCGCAGTTAGATGTACATAAATAAATCGATATATATTATCTTGAATCAATCCACGACCCAGTGTATACACGTCTCAGGCTAGATTACAAATCAAAGTATATATATTCTTGGAATCAACCTCAACCCTGTATATAGCTAACTCCAACATTACTGCATATAGAGTGTCTATGGTTGTTCCAAATAATATATATACATGGGTAGATATGATATGTCAAAATATTTGCATACGTGTATATGGTATCCCAAGATTACATTAGAATACATGTATAATACAATATAATTTAGCTAGGATATGATTTGTATAGAATTGTTACAATATTTCCCGTAGCTACAACAATCAAAAAATATCCAATCTTGTTTTACCCATAACTTCTTCGTTTTAAATCCGATTTGAGTAAATCAAATTGCTATGGTTTCATATTGAACTCTATTTTATGAATCTAAACATAAAAAGTATAGGTTTATAGTCAGAAAAATAAGTTACAAGTCGTTTTTGTAAAGGTAGTCATTTTAGTCGAAAGAACGACGTCTAGATGACCATTTTGGAAAACATACTTCCACTTTGAGTTTAACCATGATTTTTGGATATAGTTTCATGTTCATAAGAAAAATCATTTTCCCAGAAGAACAACTTTTAAATCAAAGTTTATCATAGTTTTTAATTAACTAACCCAAAACAGCCCGCGGTGTTACTACAACGGCGTATATCCGATTTTACGGTGTTTTTCGTGTTTTCCGATTTTAAATCATTAAGTTAGCATATCATATAGATATATAACATATGTTTAGTTAATTTTAAAAGTTAAGTTAGAAGGATTAAATTTTGTTTGCGAACAAGTTTAGAATTAACTAAACTATGTTCTAGTGATTACATGTTCAAATCTTCGAATAAGATAGTTTTATATATATGAATCGAATGATGTTACGAACATCATTACTACCTCAAGTTTAGTAGGTAAACCTACTGAAAGTGACAAGAAATAATCTAGCTTTAAAGAATCTTGGATGGCTTGAAAGTGCTTGAAGTAGAATCATGACACGAAAAAAAGTTCAAGTCAGATTATCATTCGAATTAAGATAGTTTTAGTTATACGAATTGAATCAAAGTTTGTATATGAGTATTACCTTGATTTAGAATGATATCTTACTATAAACAACAAGGATTTCTTGAGGTTGGATGATCACTTTACAAGATTGGAAGTGAGCTAGTAAACTTGGAAGTATTCTTGATTTTATGAAACTAGAATTTTTAAGAACACTTAGAACTTGAAGATGGAACTTGAGAGAGATCAATTAGATGAAGAAAATTGAAGAATGAAAGTGTTTGTAGGTGTTTTTGGTCATTGGTATATGGATTAGATATAAAGGATATGTAATTTTATTTTCATGTAAATAAGTCATGAATGATTACTCATATTTTTGTAATTTTATGAGATATTTTATGCTAGTTGCCAAATGATGGTTCCCACATGTGTTAGGTGACTCACATGGGCTACTAAGAGCTGATAATTGGAGTGTATATACCAATAGTACATACATCTAAAAAGCTGTGTATTGTACGAGTACGAATTCGGGTGCATATGAGTAGAATTGTTGATGAAACTGAACGAGGATGTAATTGTAAGCATTTTTGTTAAGTAGAAGCATTTTGATAAGTGTCTTGAAGTCTTTCAAAAGTGTATGAATACATATTAAAACACTACATGTATATACATTTTAACTGAGTCGTTAAGTCATCGTTAGTCGTTACATGTAAATGTTGATTTGAAACCTTTAAGTTAACGATCTTGTTAAATGTTGTTAACCCAATATTTATTATATCTAATGAGATGTTAAATTAATACATTATCATGATATTATGATATATTAATATATCTTAGTTTGATATATATATACAGTTAAATGTTGTTACAACGATAATCGTTACATATATGTCTCGTTTCGAAATTCTTAAGTTAGTAGTCTTGTTTTACATATGTAGTTCATTGTTAATATACATAATGACATGTTTACTTATCATTTATCATGATTAAACATAATGTAACAATATCTATGTCATACCCCGTCCAAAAATCTTCCGAACGAATACAATGACATATGGTACCATCACGATGAACTGACTTCTATATGCCTTGAACGACTCCATGTAATGTCTCTAGAATGAGTAAATGCACATTGGAAGATTTCTTTCATACTTGAGAATAAACATGCTTTAAAGTGTCAACCAAAAGGTTGGTGAGTTCATAGGTTTATGATAAAACAATAAAATTCATCATTTTGATAGATCACAAGATTTAAATCCTACATGGTACAAATGGTCTCGAATCCTATACCCACCTGTAATGTACATGCTATATCTTTTAAATACAGTACATCTTTCTCGTGTACGAAACCATTTTCATAAATCATAGTAACCGTACACATATCTTGTGCACAAAAATACATACACATAACCTGTGTATAAAATCATTCTCTCGATACATAACATTCACATCAACTGGTGGGAATTATCATGTCTACATAATTCAATGGTGGCAATTATCATGTCCACATAATTATATGGTGGCAATTATCATGTCCACATAATTCAATGGTGGCAATTATCCTGTCCACATAATTCAATAATAATCCGCAGAACTTCTGTCTGCATAATAATTCATTCAAGGAATGTTTTGCTTGTGTCTATCTCGTCAAGCATTTATAAATCATTTCATGTATTCGCAGTTCAAAAATATATTTCAAAAGCATTTAATAAAGCAGTTGTAAAAACAGCGCATGTATTCCCAGTCCCAAAAATGTAAAGAGTAAAAGGGATCAAATGAAACTCACGCATATAAATATTGTAAAACAGTTAATGAAGCATTTGCATGTATTCTCAGCCCAAAAATGTAATGAGTAAAAAGGGAGCAAATGAACTCACGCATATAAATATTGTAAAATAGCTAATAAAGCATTTTCATGTATTCTCAGCCCAAAAAATGTAATGAGTAAAAAGGGAGCAAATGAAACTCACCTAATGTATTTTGTAGTAAAAATACATGTGACAACATTGAACAAAAGTAGAGTTGGCCTTGGATTCACGAACCTATATCATTTATATATATTAACACATTATAAATCAAGTAAGTTTATATATATTTTGTTATGTATTAATATTAATATTCTTATATATAATTTAATTAATACTTATAATGCGTTATGATACTTATTTGGTATTTAATTAATGTTACATCAATAATCAATAATATTAGTTAAAACAAAATTTTATGTAATATTAGTATACTTCATATATTTTTATATAAATATCTTTAGTTTGCAAAATTAATAATTTGTAGTAATACTAGCTTAAGGATAATTATAATAGTGATAGTAATAATAGTAATAATAAAAATGTTAATTCTAAAAATGATAGTTTTAATAAGGATAATGATTTTAATATTAATGTTATATGATAGTTTTACTAATAAAAATGATACAATGATAATAATACTAACAAAATAATAATAATAATTATAATGTTAATAATAATAACAATAATAATAATAATAATAATAATAATAATAATAATAATAATAATAATAATAATAATAATAATAATAATAATAATAATGATTTTAATAATACTTGTGATAATAATAAGTTTAATGATATTAATAATATTAATAATACTTTTACTAATAATAATAATAATGAAAATAATAATAATAATAATAAATTACTACCTTAAGAGTATAAGCTCCAAAAATAAAACTGTCTCTGTGATGACTCGAACCCGCAACCTCTCACTAAAGCACCAACACTCTAAACCACTAAACTGTTACTTAATACTTGTGATAAGTCGTACATTCAATTCTTTAATTGCTAGTCTGTTTAGTAACCTAAATTCGTAGCAGTAACCCAAATTGTTAAACGTCCAGTAACAACCCTGACTTCTTTTAAGTGTGGCAGCTTCTATTGTTGAAGAAAAAAATAATTTGCCATGGCCTGGTTTCGAACACAAGACCACTCGCCTACCAACACAACACCTTAACCAATTGCTCCATTTCATATTTCCTGATTATATTCATACATAAATTCTTCTAACTCGTTTTTCTCTTTTCCTTTTCCTAAAACCAATCATCATCATCGTCACACCTTCATCATGATCATTTATATACCATTTTCCTTTATCATTTATCATCATCATCTACCATAACCATAATCATTTATCTATCTTAATATCTTAGCATAAAAACACGTTTATCATAACCATAATCTTTATGGTTTCATCATCATCTCCTTATAAAATCATAATCATCATCGTTGTTAATAAAATAGAAACAGATCCAAAATGTAACCGTAGAAACTGCTATAGCATCGACGTGAATCACCTTCGTATCATTTGTAGTTCATGTGGGTTTGATTGAATCAGAGAAAAAAAATATAACTATCTAAAGGAAGAAAACGGGAAGGTTGGGTTGTAGCTGCAGAACACGTGTTACCCATTAACGTATTAATATTTCCTTTATCAATTGATCCAACAGAAAGGATCAACGGTAGTCGTAGAAGCACACTGTAGCCATTAGTAGCTCAAGGTGGTGATTGTTTGTTATGGAGGTGGGTCTCGAAACAGAAGGTGGTTATGGTTGGGTGGTAGCCGTAGTGAGAAAGAAGAAAAGACAAGATGATGGAAGATGATTTAGGTTGCGGTTTCATGGTGGTGATTGTTGATAAAAAACAGAAAACAAAAAGAATTGTAGCAGACGGCAGCAAACAATGATTTGCAGGTGGAAGTGGTGGCGATTGTTTAAGGTGGTGAAGGTTTCGGTTCATCAAAAAGCAGGTACATATATGTTTGTTTGAGTTATTGTGTGTATCAAAGTGTGTTCATGTCTCTAAATAGATATAAAATGATAATAATCCATTAGTTACAAATGATGTATTGTATCGATAGAATATTTCGAGTAGACAGAGAATTAAAATAGATAGTGACTTGAAACAGATTTTTAACTTCTTGTATTTATCTACAGAATTCATTACATAAATAAAACGTGGTGATGGAGATGGATAGTTGACAGCTTGTGGTGATATTTTTTGGATTTCATGAAGAAGAAATGAAGGTAGAGAGAGGGAGAAGATGGTTTGGTCATATAACTCTACTGCAATTGTTATAGAATAGATAAAGATATATGTGAAGATAGATAGAAGTTGATAGATTGAGAAAGGTAACAGATTTTGGATTGTTACTGTGCTTGATTTTTGATTTGTACGATTGATGTAAATGTGTAACAAACTCAAGACAGAAACAAAAATATAGCACTGTTGGATCGTGATGTCAAACCAAAAGCAAGAAGAAAGAAACAGAAGAGAGAAAAGAAAATTAAGTAAACAGATACAGATGGATAAATTCATTCACGTCTATACATCTGTAATTATATCTGTATTTATATATCAGTATTTTATATATCTGAATACCTGTATATGTATTTATATATATATGTATATGTATCTGTATTTATATATCTTGTTTATATGTATATTTTAAGTTCTTATATTTTGTTTGATATTTAACAAGTATAAATATGTTAATATTATTAATAAAATAACTAGTAATAATAATTGATAATTAATAAGATTATTATTAGAAATAATGATAATTTTAAATAATTTAATTACTAATAATAATATGATAATAACAATCTTATCAGTTATAATAATATTAATATTATTAATGTTAATAATAATATTAATAATAATAATAACGTATACATATCAAATTATATATATATTTTGTATTAAAAATAATAATATTAATTATACAAATTTTAATATTAATAAAAGTAATTATAATAATATTAATATAACAATTATTTTCAATCTTGAACTTATATGTAATATTATTTTATATAATGATATTTACTGAATTATATATATATATATATATATATATATATATATATATATATATATATATTATTCATAGATTCATAATAACATATATTTATATATATTTACATATTTATTTACACACAATTGTTCGTGAATCGGCGGGCATAGTCAAAGGGTAATTGATTACATGAATATAGATTTCAAAACTTTCGAGACTCAACATTACAGATTTTGCTTATCGTTTCGGAAACATATAAAGATTAAAGTTTAAATTTGGTCGAAAATTTTCGGGTCATCACAGTACCTACCCGTTAAAGAAATTTCATCCCCGAAATTTGATAGAGGTCGTTATGGCTAACAATAAGAATGTTTTCATGACAAATATGAGTTGATAAATAGAGTTTTATCATCATTGAGTAATATGGATAAAACCATTTGATTTTGTGAAGAGTACAAGTGACACTATCACAAAAGAATGAAATGAGTAGGTATAGATTCGTCATATCTTTTGACGTAGATAGGATTGATTTCCAAGTTCAAGAGATTTGGAAAAAATCTTCGTGATAAGATTTGATTCTTTGGTAATCAAGGGAATTAGGATCCGCTTTAAATGCGATCACCTGTTCTGATTGCTCTGTCGGATATTTTACTATAAATTCACCCCCATCATTTCTTTACAACTCACACCTTCTATTCTTTCTCCTCAATTCATACTTAAAAGCATTCGTCAATATGCTTAATCCCGTTCTGATCCTTGATATACTCCTAACTTTCATATTTTTCATTCTTCTCTTTCATCTACCACCGGAGGATTTTATTTATTTTTACTATTACCTTGGGGTTATAGTAATTTTAATTCTCCCGTGCCTTTATGTGGCAATACGTATTGATATGCATGGTTTGTAATTTATGTGTTGTTGTCGAGCTTTATATTTTCTTTTATATTCAAGAGTTCTATACTTTTGTCTCATCTTCCCGACTTCAAGTCAAGCGAATAACGGTCCAGAATTCGTAGGTATGGATTTTTAAATGAACATAGTTAATGTTCTAAGAAGGAAATTGTAATGACACGATCTTGATTTGTCAAATTACCAGAATATCTGGAAAATATAGTACTATCAAGGAGATATGTTCTTAATATGTTTGGAGAATGGGTAGAATGTAAGAGTCGTGTAAATGGTACATGATGACGGTATGTTCTGTGAATCATCACGTTCTATTAGAAACTCAGCATGACTTACTGTAATATAATCACGTTGATCAAGTGTCATTATATTATACTAATTCATGCATCTGTTTCCATCACTACTTCAAAAACATTCATATTTTAAATTCGAAGGTTCGCAGAATATAGAAACTAAAACAGTTTGCTTTTATGATATAATACGGATAACGCAGAGAGATAATTAATATCGAACGAGAATATTTATGAAGATATCTTCAGAAATATTGAGGATATTAATAAAGAAAGGTACAATGATATCTTAGGATTTCAGAATCAAATTGTGATGAAGAAATTCATTCACGATGATTTAGAGTGGTTAAGGAGTAAGGTATTCGCTAAAGATTTCATCAGAAACAGAATCATCTGGATTCTTTATGTACAAGTTTAGTCCTTGTAATTTGTTCAGAGTCTCCTTGATGGTTTGCTCAATCCGGTTTTTAGTTTCAACTTTTCTGAGCTTTGCCAATATACTATTCTTTATCTTTATACCTTCGACGGTTAAGGTCGTGTACAGTTTTTGCTGCTGTATTCAGCTTGTACAGTTTTTGCTGCTGTATTCAGTTTTTTTTTTTTTTTTGAATTCAGAGTATTGATTTGTAGACTGGGTGCTTTTCAAAATTTCAGAGTGGAAGATCATAATTCTAAGAGATAAGGGTTATATGTATACTTATAACTGTTGATGTAGATATGCTGTGAGATTTCAAAATACTGATTTGCTAATTCCCGGTGGTTGGTATAGTAATTCTCATTATAAGATGCTGATAAGTATATGATAGGGTTTTAATGAACAAATATAATGATTCTTCGGAGAGACTTAAGTCAATGAGTAATGAAGTTGCTGGTAAGTTTAATGCTAATGTGGTGGAATATAAATGATTCCCCGGTAACGCTAATGATAGGGTAATCTTTATAATAGGGTTTATTCGAATGAAAAAAAACTTGAAGTTGATTTGCTGGAGCTGTCACAAAATTGGCTAATTTGAAAAGAAATTGCGTTGTTATTTTCGAAAAATAACAATGCCAAAGAAGCTATCACAGATACGTGTTTAAACATTTATACAGGTTCCTAGAATTTTTCAGGTGCATAACTATATGCGCAAATCTTTTCTTCCGTAGAGGAAGTGCAGTTGATTCATCCTCCCGATTGAGGTGTTTTCAAGAATCACAAAAAGTTTGAACGCAGATTGTAATCGTCAAGATACAAATGAGGTTTAAGATGAAAATCAAGTGGCAAACTTGAAGAATTGTTTAGTTTGATATGTTATAATCAATATTTTAATACATTTTAATTGTCCACTGTTGGTAGTCCTCAGTTGATTAGTCCACAGTTAGCTAGGAACAGTTAGCTAGGATTTTGTTAGCGTGGATTCTTAACAAAATTTCTTATAGTTAATTTGTTTGTTTCTAACAAATTTTATTCCGTCAAATGTTTTCTTCATTATGCCACTTGTTGGATTCTGATAGGTCAAAATCCAAATATGAAATTTGAATGGAAATGGTTATTCTGTGGTGAACGGATTCATATATCTGTAGATGTAAGTAGGATAGGAAATGACTGTTGAATAAGATTTGAAGAATGTACAATGTAACTTATTAATGTGAAATCTTAAATATTCCTCGGGTATTACCTACCCGTTAAAATATTTTCATCATTAACAGTTTGTACGAAAGAATTTTTAATCACAATTTTTATGAAAATATATATACACATATATTTTCTTCAGATGTAATCATGGATTTAATGAGTCAATATAATATTAGACTCATTTGATTTTTGATTTGAGCTAGAATAAGTAATCTCTAAAACTATTAGGATCCACATATTCTTCGCAGAATATTAATGAAGTTATGGATCAATACTTCATCATTAATTATTAGGATCCACATATTCTTTGCAGAATATTAATGAAGTTATGGTTCAATACTTCATCGTTCATTGCTGTTGATACTCCTTGGTAACTATGGTGCGTATGATGTTGATGTTCGTGGGACAGATTGTGAAATTGAGGCTTGAGATGCGGATGTTGTTGTTTTTGTTGTTGGTGGTATTGGTGCTGATGCTGGTGGTGCTGTTGATGTCGGTGATGTTGTGAAGCTGATAAGTTTTGCACCATAATTTCCAAAATCATTTCTCAGGTGCGAAGCTCGTTGACTTATTACTCCGGGATGATTGTCGGTAGGAATGGGCGAGTGAATAAGGTTTAGAATTTGAGATAATATATAATCATAGCAAGATATTCGGAAAATGAGGGTAAAGATGGTGTTTCGAACAGGTTCACCGGTAAGTGCTTCAGGTTCTACGCTAAGAGGTGAATTTGTATGATGGAAAGTATCGTCTTCTTCTCGTCTCCATTGCTTAAGTCGACTACGAACTCACCAGATGAATTGAGGATGGCTGATTGATTGATTCATTCTGGTGACGCTGCTTTCGGAGCTGGAGTGGGACTCCATGTCAGAATCCGAGGGACTTGAACTAATGGTGAGTTCCATTACGTACGATTGAATAAAGGATTTTTCGATATGAAATGATTTTCGGATATCGGATGATATTCTAATTACATAGAATATCTATATATATAGAACAAAAGATTTCGTAGATTACGGAGGAATTTACGAAATATTTCAGGCAAGGTTTACAGTAACAGATACGCGGAGATATGATTTAGCAGATACGCTAAGATTTGAATTTTGTCTATACACTATTCATTCAATCAATGCAGTAAGATGTGTCTAGACTAAGAATGATAAGCAGGTAATTTTCGACAAGAAATGATAAGCAAAACTTTTGACATGCAGACCAGGTTCAAGTCCAGACTTATTAATTTAAAATAACAACTACTAGGTCGAAGTCCAGACTTCACTAATGCATCCTAACAACTACCTGTTAGACACACTAATGCAGACCTGGTTCGCTAAGACCACCGCTCTGATACCACATGTCATACCCCGTCCAAAAATCTTCCGAACGAATACCATAACATATGGTACCATCACGATGAACTGACTTCTATATGCCTTGAAAGACTCCATGTAATGTCTCTAGAATGAGTAAATGCACAGCGGAAGATTTCTTTCATACCTGAGAATAAACATGCTTTAAAGTGTCAACCAAAAGGTTGGTGAGTTCATAGGTTTATCATAAAACAATAAAATTCATCATTTTGATAGACCACAAGATTTAAATCCTGCATGGTACAAATGGGCCCGAATCCTATACCCACCTGTAATGTACATACTATATCTTTTAAATACAGTACATCTTTCTCGTGTACGAAACCATTTTCATAAATCATAGTAACCGTACACATATCTTATGCACAAAAATACATACACATAACCTGTGTATAAAATCATTCTCTCGATATATAACATTCACATCAACTGGTGGCAATTATCATGTTCACATAATTCAATGGTGGCAATTATCATGTCCACATAATTCAATGGTAGCAATTATCATGTCCACATAATTCAATGGTGGAAATTATCCTGTCCACATAATTCAATAATAATCCGCAGAACTTCTGTCTGCATAATAATTCATTCGAGGAATGTTTTGCTTGTGTCTATCTCGTCAAACATTTATAAAGCATTTCATGTATTCGCAGTTCAAAAATATATTTCAAAAGCATTTAATAAAGCAGTTGTAAAAATAGCGCATGTATTCTCAGTCCCAAAAATGTAAAGAGTAAAAGGGATCAAATGAAACTCACACATATAAATATTGTAAAACAGTTAATGAAGCATTTGCATGTATTCTCAGCCCAAAAATGTAATGAGTAAAAAGGGAGCAAATGAACTCACGCATATAAATATTGTAAAACAGTTAATAAAGCATTTGCATGTATTCTCAGCCCAAAAAATGTAATGAGTAAAAAGAGAGCAAATGAAACTCACCTAATGTATTTTGTAGTAAAAATACATATGACAACATTGAACAAAAGTAGGGTAGGCCTTGGATTCACGAACCTATATCATTTATATATATTAACACATTATAAATCAAGTTTATATATATTTTGTTATGTATTAATATTAATATTCTTATATATAATTTCATTAATACTTATAATGCGTTATGATACTTATTTGGTATTTAATTAATGTTACATCAATAATCAATAATATTAGTTAAAACAAAATTTTATGTAATATTAGTATACTTCATATATTTTTATATAAATATCTTTCGTTTGCAAAATTAATAATTTGTAGTAATACTAGCTTAAGGATAATGATAATAGTGATAGTAATAATAGTAATAATAAAAATGTTAATTCTAAAAATGATAGTTTTAATAAGGATAATGATTTTAATATTAATGTTATATGATAGTTTTACTAATAAAAATGATACAATGATAATAATACTAACAAAATAATAATAATAATTATAATATTAATAATAATAACAATAATAACAATAATAATAATAATAATAATGATTTTAATAATACTTGTGATAATAATAAGTTTAATGATATTAATAATATTAATAATACTTTTACTAATAATAATACTAATAATAAAAATAATAATAATAATAAATTACTACCTTAAGAGTATAAGCTCCCAAAATAAAACTGTCTCTGTGATGACTCGAACCCGCAACCTCTCACTAAAGCACCAACACTCTAAACCACTAAACTGTTACT
The DNA here is from genome assembly GCF_046630445.1 of Rutidosis leptorrhynchoides. Taxonomy (NCBI): domain Eukaryota; kingdom Viridiplantae; phylum Streptophyta; class Magnoliopsida; order Asterales; family Asteraceae; genus Rutidosis; species Rutidosis leptorrhynchoides. Next base: position 274,053,870 of record NC_092337.1, on the reverse strand, counting down.
TAATACTTGTGATAAGTCGTACATTCAATCCTTTAATTGCTAGTCTGTTTAGTAACCTAAATTTGTAGCAGTAACCCAAATTGTTAAACGTCCAGTAACAACCCTGACTTCTTTTAAGTGTGGCAGCTTCTATAGTTGAAGAAAAAAAATAATATGCCATGGCCTGGTTTCGAACACAAGACCACTCGCCTACCAACACAACACCTTAACCAATTGCTCCATTTCATATTTCCTGATTATATTCATACATAAATTCTTCTAACTCATTTTTCTCTTTTCCTTTTCCTAAAACCAATCATCATCATCGTCACACCTTCATCATGATCATTTATATACCATTTTCCTTTATCATTTATCATCATCATCTACCATAACCATAATCATTTATCTATCTTAATATCTTAGCATAAAAACACGTTTATCATGACCATTATATCATCTTTATGATCATCATAATCACGTTATCTCAGAATCGATCTTTCATCATCATCTCCTCATAAAATCATAATCATCATCGTTGTTAATAAAATAGAAACAGATCCAAAACGTAACCGTAGAAACTGCTATAGCATCGACGTGAATCACCTTCATATCATTTGCAGTTCATGTGGGTTTGATTGAAACAGAGAAAAAAAAATGTAACTATCGAAAGGAAGAAAATGGGAAGGTTGGATTGTAGCTGTAGAACACGTGTTACCCATTAACGTATTAATATTTCCTTTATCAGAGAGTTGGGTCACGGCCCAACTATAAACAAGAATATGGTCCATTAAAATAATAAAAGGAGTCGAATTTCATGCAGTTTTTACGGGTATCAGTGGAGAAAAGGGTCCATGAATAAAGGAATCTCCATTACGTTTTTAATAATCACTACTTTTGTAATCCACTACCGAACATTATTGTGAGTGGATATTCATGGCTTAAAGCTTGTCGGCCAATACCAAAAATATACATATATAGCAACAGGTTCGCATGCTTCCTTGATTTCGAAGAGATTAAAACAGAAAGGATCAATGGTAGTCATAGAAGCACACTGTAGCCATTAGTAGCTCAAGGTGGTGATTGTTTATTATGGAGGTGGGTCTCAAAATAGAAGGTGGTTGTGGTTGGGTGGTAGCCGTAGTGAGAAAGAAGAAAAGACAAGATGATGGAAGATGATTTAGGTTGCGGTTTCATGGTGGTGATTGTTGATCAAAAATAGAAAACAAAAAGAATTGTAGCAGACGGCAATAAACAATGATTTGCAGGTGGAAGTGGTGGTGATTGTTTAAGGTGGTGAAGGTTTTGGTTCATCAAAAAGCAGGTACATATATGTTTGTTTCAGTTATTTTGTGTATCAAAGTATGTTCATGTCTCTAAATAGATATAAAATGACAATAATCCATTAGTTACAAATGATGTATTGTATCGACAGAATATTTCGAGTAGACAGAGAATTAAAATAGATAGTGACTTGAAACAGATTTTTAACTTCTTATATTTGTCGACAGAATTCATTACATAAATAAAACGTGGTGATGGAGATGGATAGTTGACAGCTTGTGGTGATATTTTTTGGATTTCATGAAGAAGAAATAAAGGTAGAGAGAGAGAAGATGGTTTGGTCATATAACTCTACTGCAATTGTTATAGAATTGATAAAGATATATGTGAAGATAGATAGACGTTGATAGATTGAGAAAGGTAACAGATTTTGGATTGTTACTGTGCTTGATTTTTTATTTGTACGATTGATGTAAATGTGTAACAAACTCAAGACAGAAACAAAAATATAGCACTATTGGATCGTGAAGTCAAACCAAAAGCAAGAAGAAAGAAACAGAAGAGAGAAAAGAAAATTAAGTAAACAGATACAGGTGGATAAATTCATTCACGTCTATATATCTGTAATTATATCTGTATTTATATATCAGTATTTTATATATCTGAATACCTGTATATGTATTGATATATATATATATATATATATATATATATATATATATATATATATATATATATATATATATATATATATATATATATATATATATATATATATATATATTTGTATATGTATCTGTATTTATATATCTTGTTTATATGTATATTTTAAGTTCTTATATTTTGTTTGATATTTAACAAGTATAAATATGTTAATATTATTAATAAAATAACTAGTAATAATAATAGATAATTAATAAGATTATTATTAGAAATAATGATAATTTTAAATAATTTAATTACTAATAATAATATGATAATAACAATCTTATCAGTTATAATAATATTAATATTATTAATGTTAATAATAATATTAATAATAATAACTTATACATATCAAATTATATATATATTTTGTATTAAAAATAATAATATTAATTATACAAATTTTAATATTAATAAAAGTAATTATAATAATATTAATATAACAATTATTTTCAATCTTGGACTTATATGTAATATTATTTTATATAATGATATTTACTGAATTATATATATATATTATTCATAGATTCATAATAACATATATTTATATATATTTACATATTTATTACACACAATTGTTCGTGAATCGTCGAGCATAGTCAAAGGGTAATTGATTACATGAATATAGATTTCAAAACTTTCGAGACTCAACATTACAGATTTTGCTTATCGTGTCGGAAACATATAAAGATTAAAGTTTAAATTTGGTCGGAAATTTTTGGGTCATCATGTGAAGACCCGTCCTAATCCATCCGGACGAAGTCCATATCGATTATAAACGATTCACAACAGTTGATTACATCGCGAGATACTTGACCTCTATATGATACATTTTACAAACATTGCATTCGTTTTTGAAAAGACAAACTTTCATTACATCGAAAGTTGACAGGCATGCATACCATTTCATAATATATCCAACTATAATTGACTTGATAATAATCTTGATGAACTCGACGACTCGAATGCAACGTCTTTTGAAATATGCCATGAATGACTCCAAGTAATATCTATAAAATGAGCAAATACACAGCGGAAGATTTCTTTCGTACCTGAGAATAAACATGCTTTAAAGTGTCAACCAAAAGGTTGGTGAGTTCATTAGTTTAACTTAAACAATCGTTTCCATCATTTTAATAGACCACAAGATTTCAGATTTCCATTTCTCATAAACATACGTCCCATGCATAGAGACAAAAATATCATTCATATGGATTGAACACCTGGTAACCGACATTAACAATATTCATATATAAGAATATCCCCATCATTCCGGGATCCTCCTTCGGACATGATATAAATTTCGAAGTACTAAAACATCCGGTACTTTGGATGGGGCTTGTTGGGCCCGATAGATCTATCTTTAGGATTCGCGTCAATTAGGGTGTCTGTTCCCTAATTCTTAGATTACCAGACTTAATAAAAAGGGGCATATTCGACTTCGATAATCCAACCATAGAATGTAGTTTCACGTACTTGTGTCAATTTCGTAAAACAGTTATAAAAGTTGCGCATGTATTCTCAGCCCAAAAATATAAAGGGTAAAAAGGCAAATGAAACTCACGATACTGTATTTTGTAGTAAAAATACATATGACGTCATTGAACAATGCAGGGTTGGCCTCGGATTCACGAACCTATATCAATTGTGTATATATTAATACGTATAATGTAAGTTACAAAATTTCATTTATTAATATGTATTATTTATATATTATAGTTTGGTAGAATTTATTCTAACCTTTATTTTAAAACGTATACTTATATTATATTTTAAGTTATATTTTATATATATATATATCGATTTTATGTATATATATCTATAATGATTTACGTTTATATAAATAGTGACATTAATATATTTATATACATATATTTGTGGTTAGTATTGTATTTATGAAATTTTATTAGTTTGTTATGTGAATTATTAATACAATCCTAGTATATACCATAAGTATATATATAGTGTACAAAAGATTTATTTGTTAAAATAATAATTTAGATAATAATGATTTACTAATAATAATAATAATTTTATTAATAATGATAATACTAATAGCAAAAAAAATGAAAATGATAACTGTTAATGATACTAATAATAATAACTCTAAAATAATATTAATACTAATACCATACTTATGTTAATAATAAGGGTTCTAATATTTATAAAATGATAAATGATAATCATAATAATACTAGTAAATATTAATGATGATACTGATAAATATGATATTATTAATTGTAAATGTACTGATGATACTATTATTTATAAACCGGTACAAATTCTAATATTGATGATAATAATATATTTTTATTTCCTTCATAATAATAATAATGATAATCATAATCCTAATGATGATAAAATACTAAAATGATAAGTTTATTACTAATAATAATATTATTAATACCTATCATAATAATAATAGTAATGTCTATAATACTTTCAAATATGATAACAAGTATGATACTAATAATAACAATAACAATAACAATCAAAACAATCACAATAATAATAATAATACTAATAATAATTAATATATAATAACAATAATAAAATTAGAAAAGAAAACTACCTCACATGAAAAGAGTTTCAAAAAAAAAAAAAGAAACTACCGTCCTCTGGACTCGATCTCGTGACCACATGCTCACACGCAAACACTCTCGACCATCCCACCAATTCTGATTCTCTGTACTAATATCGAATTTAAATTTTATATATAAACTGTTTTTCTTCTATTCCTCTTCTTCTCCACAAGTCTCACGGATTCAACAAAACATCAATAACCAAAAAAAAAAAAAAAAAAAAAAAAAATCAGGGTTCCTTTTAAAGCTTCAAAACATTACAGAAAAAAAATAATTTGGGTTCTAAAATAAAAAAAAAAAACACTAAAGGCCTACTGCAGCGTCGGTTCTTGGAACAAAACAAAAAAAATTGATTTCGTAATAGATAACATTATAGATAATGTTTATAACACGAAATAGTTTTCTAAACATGTATAAAAACTACTGGAATCGTCAATTTGATCAGAAACATATACACGAACGCGAATTTGTCTCAAGAACAATTGTTGACTTTTTTTAAACTAAACTTTGACTTCAAAATTCAAGATCGATATAAAGATTTGAGAGTTGAGATTTTGCAGATAGATTCAAAGAAAGATTTCTAACCTTTCTGCATTTTTAGATTTTGAAACTTTATTCGAAATTGAATTAAGAGAAAAAAAAAATTGGAGCGTGCAGAGAAGAAGAAAAAAAAAATATCGCTGTGCTCTTTAATCCCATTGGATTTCCTTTTTATTTGATTTGCAATTATACATAATCATTTTGTAATAATAGAGATCGGTTGATAAAAAATGGAGAAAATGTCAACACAGGTTCACGAGTTTGGAGCAGGAAAGAAACAAAAATAATAATAATAATAATAGAGATAAAGGATACAGAGGTCAAGCGTATAATATAGATCCCTACTGTTTTTTTTAATTAATAATAATAATATATAATAACAATACTATTAATATCTAATAATATTAATAAAATTAATAATAATGATAAATATAATATTAATGATAATAATAATTGTAAAAATGATAATAATAATAATAATAATAATAATAATAATAATACCATACTAATTATGATAATATTAATATTTTATCGATAATAATAATATTAGTAATAATAATCTAATTTATACATCCAATTTCATCTTTATATGATATAAAGTGATATTATGAATACAAATATTGATATTTGACGATACAAATAACATTACTACAACAACTATATTTGTATTTAAATTTAATTTATTAATATCATCTATTATTATGTAATATTTAATAATTATGTAATATGTATTGTAACATATACTGAATATTATATATTTATGCATTTTAATATAAATATATTATAATATTTATTTACATACTAATTATATTATACTTATGTATGTAATTATGAAAAATATAAATGTTTTATATATGTAAGTATTATATATATTTATTAAAATAGTACATTATTTCATCATAGATATATTATAAATTTCTACATATACATAATATAATAATTATGTATAAAATCATATATATATAGTTATATTTATGTATATATGTATACTACCATATATATAAAATCATGTTTTAAATGTTGAGTAGATGATTAATTATGTATATTAAACAATTAACTACAAAGTATAACATTGTACATTTAATATTTTGATAACGTTGGTAAAATATGTTTGAATCATTTATATACAATATACTATATATATTCAAAATGAAAATCTTTAGTTATTAAATGTTATCTTTTATAATAACAAAATTACTTAATAGTTCATTAATACTAATATAATTAGTTTTATATATAATTATTTATATTTACATTCTTAGTTACAATTAAAGGTTCGTGAATCGTCGGAAATAGTTAAAGGTCAAATGTTATCATGAAATAGTTCAAACATAATGAGACTCGGTTTAATAGACTTTGCTTATCGAGTCGAATCATATAAGATTATGTTTAAATTTGGTCGGAAATTCCCGGGTCATCACAGTACCTACCCGTTAAAGAAATTTCGTCCCGAAATTTGAGTGAGGTCGTCATAGCTAACAATAAATATGTTTTCCTGACGAATATGAGTTGATAACTTGAGTTTTATCATCATTGAGTAATATGGATAAAAATAATTCAATTATTCGAAGAGTGCGAATGAAGCTATTCACAAAAGGATGAAATGAGAAACAAAGATTTGTTTTTAACTTTTGACGTAGTCAGGTTTGAATTTAGAAAATAAGGCGCGTCTTAACTTTTGACATTGCCTTGGTTGAATTCCGGAATTTAAGGGATTTAAAGAAAATCTTGAAGATCTATAAAATCTGATTCTTCGGGATTTATGGAAATTAAGATCTCTTTAATTAAATACGGTGATCTGCCCCGATTACTACGTCTGATATTTCCAGTATAAATTAAGCTCTTCCTTTCCATTATTCTCACCATTCTTATACTTTCTTTCTTAGTTCATACATCCAAAAGATTCTGAAAATGATTAATCCAGTTCTGATCCTTGTCCTCATCCTTACTATCGCAACAATCATTCTCCTTTTCCAACTTCCACCAGAGGAATCTGCTTTCTTCTACTTCGCCCTCGGGATTATAATGTTTTTAATTCTCCCGTGTCTTTATGTTGCGATAAACATTGATATACACGGTTTGTAATTTATGTGTTGTTATCGGACTTTATATTCTCCCTTATATTTCAAAGCTCTATGCTTTTGTTTTCTCTTCCCGACTTCAAGTCAAGCGAATAATGGTCCAGAATTTATAGATATAGAGTTTCGAATGATTATAATGTTCTAAGCATGAAGGAACGTGATAGCACGATTTGATTTTCAAATTTATCAACATCACGGAAGATAGAACCATCAAGAATACATTTTCTTGATTTATTACGGAGTTAAGTAGGATGAAAGAGTTATGTAACATGGCACATGATGACGTTATGATCTGTGAATCATCACGTTTCATTTAGAAACTCAGCATGACTTACTGTAATATAATCACGTTGATCAAGTGTCATTATATTATACTAACTCATGCATCAGTTCCCATCATTACTACAATAACATTCATATTTTAAGCTTGAAAATTTACAGAATATAGAAACTAACAGTTTCTATATGATGTAATACTGATAGCACGAAAATATTAATGATTTCAGATAAGAATAGTTATAAAAATATCTCCAGAAATATGGAGGATATTTATAATGAAAGGTACGATAATATCTCAGAATATCTAAGATCAGAGGATGATAGAAACTATTGTCTGCAAGGGTTTAGAGTAAGGAGCAAGTTATTCACTATAGACTTTAGCAGACATTGAATTATTTGGATTCTTTGAAGTCAAACTTATTCTTTGTGATTTATCCACGGCTTTCTTCATAGTTTCGCATAATCTGCTTTTCGGTACTATATTTTCTATTGAATGTTTCCAATATATTGATACACAGGAAGCACGAAGAGGTATATAATTTCGGACGAGAATATTTATGAAAATATCCTCAGAAATATCAAAGATATTGATGATGATATTTTGGAATTTCTAAGTTCGACGGTTGATGGAGAAAGATTTTCCGCAAGATTTTAACATGACTTCGGAGCAAGATATTCTCTAAAGATTTCAACGGATCCAGAATTACCTGAATCCTTTGAATATAGGATTTGGTCCTTGTATTTGTCCTTGGTCTCCTTCATGGGTAACTCAATCTGTTTTTCAATACCCAATTTTCTATCGAGCGTTCCTAACACTCCTTTCTTTATCATCAAACTTTTGTCCGTTTAGACCATCTACCATTTTTCTGTTTCCTCTGCATTTAATGCTATGATATCTGAATCATCGGTTATTAATCCGAGGTGGTTTCAGGAGAATTGTGTTTTTAGATGATTAAACGCTGATGGTAATATGATGGAATATGAAAGGTTACCTGGTAACAATAAAAGAGCACGCGTATATATAAACGTTATAATAAGGTTGTTTCGTACGAAAAGTCGAAGTTGACTTGTTGGAGTTGTGACAAAATTGGCTAATTTTGAAAAGGGATCGCAAAGTTGTTTTTGTTAATAAATGCCAAAGGATCTGACGCGGCTACGTGTTGAACTTTTACTCAATTGCCGAGAGTTTCTCAGGTGCATAACTATATGCATAAATCTTTCCTTCCGTAGATGAAGTGCGGTTGATTCATCCTATCGATTGAGGTGTTTTCAAGAATCATGAAAGGTTTGAACGCAGAATGTAATCGTGAAGATACAAATGAGGTTTAAGACGAAATCAAGTGGCAAACTTGAAGAATTGTTTAGTTTCATATGTTATATTCAATATTTTAATTCATTTTAATTGTCCAATGTTATTAGTCCACAGTCGATAGTCCACAGTTGACAGTGCAATCATTCATATATAGTTTAATATATAATATTTGAATTAATTAATACGTATCGTGACCCGTGTACATGTCTCAGACTCGATCACAACTCAAAGTATATATATTATTATAGAATCAACCTCAACCCTGTATAGAGAACTCGATCATTACTGCATATAGAGTGTCTATGGTGATTCCAAATAATATATATAGATGTGTCGATATGATATGTCAAAACCTTGTATACGTGTCCCGATATTTAAAGTGCGTAAAATAAATAACAGAAATTAAATGACGATAAATATAGTGCGTAAAGTAAATAACAGAAATTAAATGACAATAAATAAAATTGCGAGAATATAAATTGCGATAAAATAAATTGCGATAAATAAATTGCGATAAATAAAATGTAATACGGAATTAACAGTTAGCTAGGAACAGTTAGCTAGGATTTTGTTAGCGTGGTTTCTTAATAAAATTTAATATTGTTAATTAGTCTGTTTCTAATCAATTTTTATTGTGTCCATTATTTCTTCATTATGCCACTTGTTGGATTCTGATAGGTCAAAATTCAAATATGAAATTGAATTTGAATGAAAATAGTTATTCTTTGGTGAACGGATAAGTATCCCGGTGGTTGTAAATAGGATAGTGAATAACTGTTGAATCAGATTCGAAGAATATACAGTGTAACTTATTAATGTGAAATTTAAATATTCCTAGGGTATTACCTACCCGTTAAAATATTTTTATTATTAACAGTTTGTACAAAAGAATTTTTAATTACAATCTTTATGAAAACATATATACATATATATTTTCTTCAGATGTAATCATGAATTTAATGAGTTAACATGATATTAAACTCATTTAGTTTTCAGTTGGAACTAGAATAAATAATCTCTAAAACATTAGAGATTACATAATCACCATGTCGAACGAAGATAACTGATGTAGAATGTCATGTAGAATGATGATTATACTCGAGGTATAGATTGAGATGTTGAGGCATGTGATATTGAAATTTGGGTTGTTGGTGGTACCGTTGGTGCCGGTGATTTGGATGAAGCTGGTACGTTTTGCACCATATTTTCCAAGACTACAACTTATGCGCGAAGTTCGTTAACTTCTTCTATTACACCGGGATGATTGTCGGTTCGGACGAGCGGATGAATGAGGTTTAGAATCTGAGATAGTATATGATCGTGATGAGATACTTTGGAAATGAGAGAGAAAATGGTGTCTCGAACAGGTTCGCCGGTAAACGTTTTAGGTCCATTGTCAAGAGGTGAATTTGGTTAGTGGAAATGATCGCCTTCTTCGCGTTTCCATTGATTAAGTCGACTACGAACCCATCTCCAATTCATTCAGAATAGATGATGGCTAATTGATCGATTCATTCCGGTTACTCTGCTTTCGGAGCTCGAGTGGAAATCCATATCGAAATAGCTGTCGGAATAACTATCGAAATAGCTATCGAAATCAGATGGACTCGAACTGGTTGAGGGATTCATCTCGTACGATCAGATGAAGGATTTTCGATAAGAAATAGATTATAGGATGTAGATTAGTACCCTGCAATACATAATTTACATATGCATATATAATACTAAAATCCCATAAGCTACGGAGGAATCTACGGAAGCTGTCAGGCAAAGGTAACAATAACAGATACGCTAAGATATGAATTTAACTATACACTGTCTATGCAATAAAGGCAGTAAGACGTGTCTTAGACTTTAAGGATGGTAAGCAAATAATTTTTCGACACTAAATGATAAGCAAAACTTTTGACATGCAAACACGGTCGAAGTCCAGACTCATTAATGCATTCTAACGACTATCAGTTAGACTCACTAATGCAAGACCTGGTTCGCTAAGACCACCGCTCTGATACCAACTGTGAAGACCCGTCCTAATCCATCCGGACGAAGTCCATATCGATTATAAACGATTCACAACAGTTGATTACATCGCGAGATACTTGACCTCTATATGATACATTTTACAAACATTGCATTCGTTTTTGAAAAGACAAACTTTCATTACATCGAAAGTTGACAGGCATGCATACCATTTCATAATATATCCAACTATAATTGACTTGATAATAATCTTGATGAACTCGACGACTCGAATGCAACGTCTTTTGAAATATGCCATGAATGACTCCAAGTAATATCTATAAAATGAGCAAATACACAGCGGAAGATTTCTTTCGTACCTGAGAATAAACATGCTTTAAAGTGTCAACCAAAAGGTTGGTGAGTTCATTAGTTTAACTTAAACAATCGTTTCCATCATTTTAATAGACCACAAGATTTCAGATTTCCATTTCTCATAAACATACGTCCCATGCATAGAGACAAAAATATCATTCATATGGATTGAACACCTGGTAACCGACATTAACAATATTCATATATAAGAATATCCCCATCATTCCGGGATCCTCCTTCGGACATGATATAAATTTCGAAGTACTAAAACATCCGGTACTTTGGATGGGGCTTGTTGGGCCCGATAGATCTATCTTTAGGATTCGCGTCAATTAGGGTGTCTGTTCCCTAATTCTTAGATTACCAGACTTAATAAAAAGGGGCATATTCGACTTCGATAATCCAACCATAGAATGTAGTTTCACGTACTTGTGTCAATTTCGTAAAACAGTTATAAAAGTTGCGCATGTATTCTCAGCCCAAAAATATAAAGGGTAAAAAGGCAAATGAAACTCACGATACTGTATTTTGTAGTAAAAATACATATGACGTCATTGAACAATGCAGGGTTGGCCTCGGATTCACGAACCTATATCAATTGTGTATATATTAATACGTATAATGTAAGTTACAAAATTTCATTTATTAATATGTATTATTTATATATTATAGTTTGGTAGAATTTATTCTAACCTTTATTTTAAAACGTATACTTATATTATATTTTAAGTTATATTTTATATATATATATCGATTTTATGTATATATATCTATAATGATTTACGTTTATATAAATAGTGACATTAATATATTTATATACATATATTTGTGGTTAGTATTGTATTTATGAAATTTTATTAGTTTGTTATGTGAATTATTAATACAATCCTAGTATATACCATAAGTATATATATAGTGTACAAAAGATTTATTTGTTAAAATAATAATTTAGATAATAATAATTTACTAATAATAATAATAATTTTATTAATAATGATAATACTAATAGCAAAAAAAATGAAAATGATAACTGTTAATGATACTAATAATAATAACTCTAAAATAATATTAATACTAATACCATACTTATGTTAATAATAAGGGTTCTAATATTTATAAAATGATAAATGATAATCATAATAATACTAGTAAATATTAATGATGATACTGATAAATATGATATTATTAATTGTAAATGTACTGATGATACTATTATTTATAAACCGGTACAAATTCTAATATTGATGATAATAATATATTTTTATTTCCTTCATAATAATAATAATGATAATCATAATCCTAATGATGATAAAATACTAAAATGATAAGTTTATTACTAATAATAATATTATTAATACCTATCATAATAATAATAGTAATGTCTATAATACTTTCAAATATGATAACAAGTATGATACTAATAATAACAATAACAATAACAATCAAAACAATCACAATAATAATAATAATACTAATAATAATTAATATATAATAACAATAATAAAATTAGAAAAGAAAACTACCTCACATGAAAAGAGTTTCAAAAAAAAAAAAAGAAACTACCGTCCTCTGGACTCGATCTCGTGACCACATGCTCACACGCAAACACTCTCGACCATCCCACCAATTCTGATTCTCTGTACTAATATCGAATTTAAATTTTATATATAAACTGTTTTTCTTCTATTCCTCTTCTTCTCCACAAGTCTCACGGATTCAACAAAACATCAATAACCAAAAAAAAAAAAAAAAAAAAAAAAATCAGGGTTCCTTTTAAAGCTTCAAAACATTACAGAAAAAAAATAATTTGGGTTCTAAAATAAAAAAAAAAAACACTAAAGGCCTACTGCAGCGTCGGTTCTTGGAACAAAACAAAAAAAATTGATTTCGTAATAGATAACATTATAGATAATGTTTATAACACGAAATAGTTTTCTAAACATGTATAAAAACTACTGGAATCGTCAATTTGATCAGAAACATATACACGAACGCGAATTTGTCTCAAGAACAATTGTTGACTTTTTTTAAACTAAACTTTGACTTCAAAATTCAAGATCGATATAAAGATTTGAGAGTTGAGATTTTGCAGATAGATTCAAAGAAAGATTTCTAACCTTTCTGCATTTTTAGATTTTGAAACTTTATTCGAAATTGAATTAAGAGAAAAAAAAAATTGGAGCGTGCAGAGAAGAAGAAAAAAAAAATATCGCTGTGCTCTTTAATCCCATTGGATTTCCTTTTTATTTGATTTGCAATTATACATAATCATTTTGTAATAATAGAGATCGGTTGATAAAAAATGGAGAAAATGTCAACACAGGTTCACGAGTTTGGAGCAGGAAAGAAACAAAAATAATAATAATAATAATAGAGATAAAGGATACAGAGGTCAAGCGTATAATATAGATCCCTACTGTTTTTTTTAATTAATAATAATAATATATAATAACAATACTATTAATATCTAATAATATTAATAAAATTAATAATAATGATAAATATAATATTAATGATAATAATAATTGTAAAAATGATAATAATAATAATAATAATAATAATAATAATAATACCATACTAATTATGATAATATTAATATTTTATCGATAATAATAATATTAGTAATAATAATCTAATTTATACATCCAATTTCATCTTTATATGATATAAAGTGATATTATGAATACAAATATTGATATTTGACGATACAAATAACATTACTACAACAACTATATTTGTATTTAAATTTAATTTATTAATATCATCTATTATTATGTAATATTTAATAATTATGTAATATGTATTGTAACATATACTGAATATTATATATTTATGCATTTTAATATAAATATATTATAATATTTATTTACATACTAATTATATTATACTTATGTATGTAATTATGAAAAATATAAATGTTTTATATATGTAAGTATTATATATATTTATTAAAATAGTACATTATTTCATCATAGATATATTATAAATTTCTACATATACATAATATAATAATTATGTATAAAATCATATATATATAGTTATATTTATGTATATATGTATACTACCATATATATAAAATCATGTTTTAAATGTTGAGTAGATGATTAATTATGTATATTAAACAATTAACTACAAAGTATAACATTGTACATTTAATATTTTGATAACGTTGGTAAAATATGTTTGAATCATTTATATACAATATACTATATATATTCAAAATGAAAATCTTTAGTTATTAAATGTTATCTTTTATAATAACAAAATTACTTAATAGTTCATTAATACTAATATAATTAGTTTTATATATAATTATTTATATTTACATTCTTAGTTACAATTAAAGGTTCGTGAATCGTCGGAAATAGTTAAAGGTCAAATGTTATCATGAAATAGTTCAAACATAATGAGACTCGGTTTAATAGACTTTGCTTATCGAGTCGAATCATATAAGATTATGTTTAAATTTGGTCGGAAATTCCCGGGTCATCACACATCACAATCAAAATATGATTCATATGTAATTAGTAAGACGTTGTTATAACGATAATCATTATATATACCGTTTCGAGTTTCTTAATTCAATAAACGCAATTTTATGTATATAACTCATTGTTAAAATACCTAATGAGATACTTACTTATCATAATATCATGTTAATTATATATATAATCATATATATGTCATCATATAGTTTTTACAAGTTTTAACGTTCGTGAATCACCGGTCAACTTGGGTGGTCAATTGTCTATATGAAACCTATTTCAATTAATCAAGTCTTAACAAGTTTGATTGCTTAACATGTTGGAAACTTTTAATCATGTAAATAACAATTTCATTTAATATAAATAAACATGGAAAAGTTCGGGTCACTACAGTTATGAGCTGTGGAAATAAGGAAATGAATAAGGTGGATTTATAGTGAAATATCCGACAGGGCAATCAAAACAGATTATCGCGTTTAACCAAAGAGGATCCTAGTTTCCTTAATTTTTGAAGAATCGAATCTTATTTAGATTTCAAAGATTTTCTTCTAAAATTCCTTGAATTCTAAAAATCAACCGTGGCTACGTCACCGGATAAGACGAACGTGTATTTACTCATTTTTACTCTTTTGCTATAGCTTCACTCGTACTCTTCACAAAATCAAATTAATTTATCTATATTACCCAGTGATGACAAAACACAAATTTTCAGCTCTTATGCGTCATGAAAACATACTTATTGTCATCCATGACGATCCCAATCAAATTTCGGGACGAAATTTCTTTAACGGGTAGGTACTGTGACGACCCGGAAATTTCCGACCAAAATTTAAACTTAATCTTTACATGATAACATTATTCCGACATGATAAGTAATAAATTTTGACAAGTTTTAAAACTTTTGAAATAAGTTTCATACAAGCAATTGACCAACCATTTGTTCGACGATTCACGAACGTCATAACTTGTATTAAACATTTATTTATATATATGTGGATATATGGATTATATCTAACTTGAAAATAGGATAATATATATATATATATATATATATATATATATATATATATATATATATATATATATATATATATATATATATATATATATATATATATATATATATATTTTCATACTACTAATTTAAAGAGTTTTTGAACAATATATATGTTACTATTTAAATGAAGTAATTAACTTATGTTAAAATGTATTTTACATATAATGTATTACGAGTGTAAATACATCCTTACAAGTATTGAATACACTTTATAATATAACAATACATATAAAGGATAGCTATACTCGTATTTTCGTTCAATTTCCTCAAGAAGTCTACTCACATTCATACGGTATTTTTTTTACCCGTATTATACATAGCTTCTAGAAGTATTTACTATTGGTATATACCAATAGAAATCTGCAATTATTTGTGTAATATGTCATCCATGACCTAATCAATTTAATATGTCATCCATGACTTAATACATTTTAACTTATCTTAGATATTTTCACTAAAAACTAAATTTTCAAGCCTAAAAATAAGCACCATTTCTAACTCATTTTTACACATTCATTTTCCAAATTTTACTTCCAATTTTCACACACACTTGGAAAAACTCTCTCAAGATTTGTTCTACTACTTCTTTCCAGCAACTTTACATTCTAAACTTGAGGTAAAAACTCTACTTCAACTCTTGTTCAATTCATATGTCTATAGCTATCTATATAAGAGTTTATAAACTAGAACATAGTTTAGTTAATTCTAAACTTGTTCGCAATACAAGTTAATCCTTCTAACTTGACTTTTAAAAAACAACTTAACATATGTTTTATATCTGTATGATATACTAACTTAATGAGTTAAAACTTGGAAACAAGAAGAACACCGTAAAACCGGACATACGCCGTCGTAGTAAAACCGGGGGCTATTTTGGGTTGGATAATTAAAAACTATCATAATCTTTGATTTAAAAGTTGTTCTTCTGAGGAAATGATATTTCATATGAACATGATACTATATCCAAAAATCATGGTTAAACTCAAACTTGAAGTATGTTTTTCAAAATGGTCATCAAGATGTCGTTCTTTCGAGGGAAATGACTACCTCTTTCAAATATGGATTATAACTTGTAACTCCGACTATAAACCACCACTTTTTCAGTTTAGTTTCACAAATTACAGTTTGTTATGAAACCATAGCAATTTGATTCACTCAAAACGGATTTATAACGAAGAAATTATGGGCAAAACAATATTGATTAGAAATGGATAATTTGATTACGTGATTAATTCATTAAAATCTATACTAACCATATCCTAGCTAACTTTTCTTGTATTATACATATATTCTAACATGTCATGGTTACACTATATGTCGGATAAATCAAAAGACACCACATACACAATATGTGTAACTACAATAGCGGTATTGTGGTCATGATTGAGTCTTATACAACACGTGTATACTATGTACTACTAATTGTGGACTACTAACTCTGGACTACGTACTGTTGACTACTAATTGTGGACTACTAATGTTGGACTGTTAACTTGATAACTTAAACAATCACACGTGATTGAAAATATGAACTTAAACAATCACACGTGATTGAAAATATGAACTTAAACAATCACACGTGATTGAAAGTATGAACTTAAATAATCACATCTGATTGAAGATATGATATGAATAATAGTTGTATTACATTTTGATATATATATATATATATATATATATATATATATATATATATATATATATATATATATATATATATATATATATATATATATATTTGTTACAGGTTCGTGAATCCAAGGACGACGACCATATTTTTAATAAGTTGAAAACTTATTATTAATATACTTTTACTACCGCGAGTATATAGTCGCATTTTTAAACTCTAAAAATATTTTGAGATGAGAATACATGCATTTTATGTTTTACGCCATGGACACAAGTACTTAAAATATATTCTACATTGAGTTGTACCACCTTGCATATCTTCCCTAATAGCTTGGTAACTAATATTTACATGTTGTAAGAACATGTAAGCGTGAATCCTATTGATAGATCTATCGAGTTTGACAATCCCAACCGGGCTAGTCGCTCTAGTATCGTAAACGGTTGCATAGTACTTCATTTTTACTACACTTGGTACAGTGTAGGAAGATTTCATAATAAAGGGAATATGCTACATTAATGGTTAAGTATGGTTACCGAAGCACTCAACAACTTATAGAATACTTTTATACACTTGCGAGTGTACATATATTTATAACTATGAAATCTTGTGGTATATATTTATATCGATGCTAGCTTTAAACCTATATATCTCACCAACCTTTGTGTTGACTGTTTAAGCATGTTTATTCTCAGGTCCTTAAGAAAGTCTTCCGCTATTGCATTATCTGAGCAAGCTGTGCATGGAGTCTCATGCTTTTGTTTAAATGAAGTGTTGCATTCAATAAAACATTTGTCATGTATTATATTCGACTGTTATGTCACGTGTGTAGTATTTGAAAATCAATGTATCATGATGATTATTTCTTAAATAATCGCCCACTTGTTTAAAACATGCATTATGTATAATAATGGTGTGCTTTTTATAAAACGAATGCAATATTTTTCTAAAATGTATCATATAGAGGTTAAATACCTCGTTATGGGACCAACGAATAACGTACTACGTTTATAGTAATATGGATGGGTCATTTCAATAACACCCCATCAAAATCCATTAACGGTGATGTTAACACTGGTCCCAATGCATGGCTTGACTTCTACGTAACAGCAAAGTTCTACCGCCGAAGCAATTATTACCTGAGATAAAACATGTAAAACGGGTTAACATAAAGTTGAGTGAATCTACAGGTTTAAGTGAACAATGTGGTATGTTTAAGAAATGATTTTTAGAAAAATGTTTATCAATATAAGACCATCAAGGTTTAATGTCAAAAGTTTACATACAGCAAATGTCAAATGTTAAACTGTTTGTAATCAACAATGTCAAGTTTCAACTGTGTATGACATCAAAAATAATTTTGTTTCAAATGTTTGTAGACAATACCATGTCTAGTTTTAAGTTTGTAAACCCCAATTTTAACTAGCATAAAGCAGAGTCTGAAAAACAGTATTCAGAGTAATGATTCTTTGTTTTAGACCACGAGATTTCTAGCGTGTAGTGACCCGAACTTTTCCATGTTTATATATATTAAATGAAATTGATATTTACATGATTAAGTGTTTCCAACATGTTAAGCAATCAAACTTGTTAAGGCTTGATTAATTGAAATAGGTTTTATATAGACAATTGACCACCCAATTTGACCGATGATTCACGAACGTTAAAACTTGTAAAAACTATATGATGTCATATATATGGATATATATATAGTTAACATGGTATTATGATAAGTAAACATATCATTAAGTATATTAACAATGAACTACATATGTAAAAACGAGACTACTAACTTAATGATTTTGAAACGAGACATATATGTAACGATTATCGTTGTAACGACATTTAATTGTATATATATCATATTAAGGTATATTAATATATCATAATATCATGATAATGTAATAATTTAACATCTCATTTGATATAATAAACAATGGGTTAACAACACTTAACATGAACGTTAACCTAAATGCTTCAAAACAACATTTATATGTAACGACTAACGATGACTTAACGACTCAGTTAAAATGTATATACATGTAGTGTTTTAATATGTATTTATACACTTTTGAAAGACTTCAAGACACTTATTAGAATACTTCTACTTAACAAAAATGCTTACAATTACATCCTCGTTCAGTTTCATCAACAATTCTACTCGTATGCACCCGTATTCGTACTCGTACAATACACAAGTTTTAGATGTATATACTATTGGTATATACACTCCAATGATCAGCTCTTAGCAGCCTATGTGAGTCACCTAACACATGTGGGAACCATCATTTGGAAACTAGCATGAAATATCTCATAAAATTACAAAAATATTAGTAATCATTCATGACTTATTTACATGTAAACAAAATTACACATCCTTTATATCTAATCCATATACCAACGACCAAAAACACCTACAAACACTTTCATTCATCAATTTTCTTCATCAAATTGATCTCTCTCAAGTTATATCTTCAAGTTCTGAGTGTTCTTCATAAATTCTATAAGTTCTAGTTTCATAAAATCAAGAATACTTCCAAGTTTGCTAGCTTACTTCCAATCTTGTAAAGTGATCATCCAACCTCTAGAAATCTTTCTTATTTACAGTAAGATATCTTTCTAATACAAGGTAATACTCATATTCAAACTTTGATTCAATTTCTATAACTATAACAATCTTATTTCGAGTGGAAATCTTAGTTGAACTTGTTTTCGTGTTATGATTCTGCTTCAAGAACTTTCAAGCAATCCAAGGATCCTTTGAAGCTAGATCCATTTTTATCCTTTTCAGTAGGTTTATCCACAAAACTTGAGGTAGTAATGATGTTCATAACATCATTCGATTCATACATATAAAGCTATCTTATTCAAAGGTTAAAACTTGTAATCACTAGAACATAGTTTAGTTAATTCAAAACTTGTTCGCAAACAGAAGTTAATCCTTCTAACTTGACTTTTAAAATCAACTAAACACATGTTCTATATCTATATGATATGCTAACTTAATGATTTACAACCTGAAAACACAAAAAACACCGTAAAACTGGATATACGCCATCGTAGTAACACCGCGGGCTGTTTTGGGTTAGTTAATTAAAAACTATGATAAACTTTGATTTAAAAGTTGTTCTTCTGAGAAAATGATTTTTCTTATGAACATGAAACTATATCCAAAAATCATGATTAAACTCAAAGTGGAAGTATGTTTTCCAAAATGGTCATCTAGACGTCGTTCTTTCGACTGAAATGACAACCTTTACAAAAAAGATTTGTAACCTGTATTTTTGAATATAAACTTATACTTTTTCTGTATAGATTCATAAACTTAAGTTCAATATGAAACCATAGCAATTGGATTCACTCAAAAAGGATTTAAAATGAAGAAGTTATGGGTAAAACAAGATTGGATATTTTTGATCTTTTTAGCTACGAGAAATGTTTAACAAATCTATACAAATCATATCCTAGCTAACTTATATTGTATTATACATGTATTCTAATATATTATGTAATTTTGGTATACCATAGACACGTATGCAAATGTTTTGACATATCATATCGACCCATGTATATATATTATTTGGAACAACCATAGACACTCTATATGCAGTAATGTTGGAGTTAGCTATACAGGGTTGAGGTTGATTCCAAAAATATATATACTTTGAGTTGTGATCTAGCCTGAGACGTGTATACACTGGGTCATGGATTGATTCAAGATAATATATATCGATTTATTTCTGTACATCTAACTGTGGACAACTAGTTGTAGGTTACTAACGAGGACAGCTGACTTAATACACTCAAATCTTTAAAACATAATAAAAATGGTTGTAATTATATTTTGATCATACTTTGATATATATGTACATATTTGTATAGGTTCGTGAATCGATTCGTGGCCAAGTCTTATTTTCGAGGAAGGAAATATCTGTGAAAGTGAGTTATAGTCCCACTTTTAAAATCTAATATTTTTGGGATGAGAATACATGCAGGTTTTATAAATGATTTACAAAATAGACACAAGTACGTGAAACTACATTCTATGGTTGAATTATCGAAATCGAATATGCCCCTTTTTATTAAGTCTGGTAATCTAAGAATTAGGGAACATACACCCTAATTGACGTGAATTCTAAAGATATATCTATTGGGCCTAACAAACCCCATCCAAAGTACCGGATGCTTTAGTACTTCGAAATTTATATCATATTCGAAGGGTGTCCCGGAATGGTGGGGATATTCTTATATATGCATCTTGTTAATGTCTGTTACCAGGTGTTCACCATATGAATGAATTTTATCTCTATATATGGGATGTATATTGAAATATGAAATCTTGTGGTCTATTGTTACGATTTGATATATATATATATATATATATATATATATATATATATATATATATATATATATATATATATATATATATATATATATATATGTAGGTTAAACCTATAACTCACCAACATTTTTGTTGACATTTAAAGCATGTTTATTCTCAGGTGAATACTAAGTGCTTCCGCTGTTGCATACTAAAATAAGGACAAGATTTGGAGTCCATGTTTGTATGATATTGTGTAAAAACTGCATTCAAGAAACATATGTCGATGTAATATATTTCTATTGTAAACCATTATGTAATGGTCGTGTATAAACAGTATATTTTAGATTATCATTATTTGATAATCTACGTAATGTTTTTAAAATCTTTATTGATAAAATAAAGGTTATGGTTGTTTTAAAAATGAATGCAGTCTTTGAAAAACGTCTCATATAGAGGTCAAAATCTCGCAACGAAATCAATTAATATGGAACGTTTATAATCAATATGAACGGGACATTTCAGTTGGTATTAGAGCCAGGTTCTTAGAGAACCAGAATATTACATTAGTGTGTCTTACCGAGTTTGTTAGGATGCATTAGTGAGTGTGGACTTCGACCGTGTTTTTCTACAAAAACGATTGCTTAACATTTTTTTTGTTGGAAACTATATATTATTAACATGTAAATATTATGTGATATATTAATCTCTTAACGTGTTTGATATTGTGTGATAGATGTCTACCTCTAGTACAAATCCCATTGATTCACCTAATAATAATGAAGAGTCGAATATATTTTGGGAAGATTCACAAATTCCCGAAGAGGAACCGGAAGAGGAGTAACCGGAAGAGGAGGAACCGGAAGAAGAGGAACCAGAAGAGGAGGAATCGGAAGAGGAGGAACCAGAAGAAGAAGAGTTTTCGGAGGAAGAAATATTGATACCTATAGTAAATCGATTAAATAAAAGAAAATCCTCAACCAATGGACCAAAGTTAATAATGGTCAATGGTGTTTCCGCCGAGAAAGCAAAATATTGGGAAGATTACAAATTTTCCGATGAATCGGATCCCGATGAGGATTCTGATAATGTTATAGAAATTACCTCGACCTAATTTAATAAAGCGAGAGAAAATAATAAGGGAAAAGGTATAAAAATAGAGAAACCCGATTCCAACCCCGATGAACTTTATATGTATCGGCAACATCCGTATTTCCTAAAATGTAACAATGACCCGGGAACCTCTAAACCACCAGGTTTTTCTAAACCATTATGGAAAATGACGGCTCGTATTAGAGGAACACCATATATTCCTAGAAAATTAGGAAAACGAACCAAGTCCGAACAAGAAGAAACCAGTGATTCAGATTAGAGGGTTGTAATCATGTTGTGTATTATATGTATTAAAGTGTGGTTGTACTTTTATGTTCTATGTAAAAATTGCTTGTATTGTTTGTTATTACGAATCTAATCCTTGTCTATTTTACAGTATAAAAACAAAATGGATGTTAAGGGTAGACAACCGAATATTTTAGAAGACCTACCAGAGGATATGATTGAGGAAATCTTGTCTAGAGTCTGTCAGAATTCATCAGCACATTTAGTTATGGAGAAATTAACTTGTCAAACATTTGAAAGACTTTCCAGAAATGCCTTAGTTTATAAAAGGTTTTCCTTTGATAGGTGGGGTATATCACATTGGGGAGACCGTAAATTACGCCGTGTTTTCTTTAAAGCATTAAATGCGGGGAACCCAAATACAATTTTACGCTACGGGTTAAGAACCTATTTTGACTCAACATATCCCAACATAGGATTTCATGAATTAGAAAGAGCTTCTAGCATGCAACATAAAGAAG
This sequence comes from Rutidosis leptorrhynchoides, assembly GCF_046630445.1. NCBI lineage: Eukaryota > Viridiplantae > Streptophyta > Magnoliopsida > Asterales > Asteraceae > Rutidosis > Rutidosis leptorrhynchoides. The sequence continues at coordinate 274,030,422 of NC_092337.1, read as the reverse complement.
CATGTTATGCTTACGGGTTAGTGATGTTCGCTTCTTACCAAAGTGAGAAAAAGAACATCGGATTGCAACTTTTAAATAAAATATTCCCACAAGTGACGGATTTAGTAGTTGGGGTGAGAAATAAGGTTTTTAGATTATTACGGGGCATGTTGGACATTACGAAACCCTCATCCTTTTGACGATATTACAACATTCTGCCTAGCCAATGGTCATAACGGTTATTTTCCATAAGACCAAGGATGGGAAGTCGTCTTAGTAAAACCATAATGTATGACTTGTTTCTGGACTTATGAATTACGTGTCTTTATTTCCTTTGCTGAACAACTTGCGTATTAACTAGATTTATCTTCAAAACTGTCATGTATCATAGTGTACTATATTTCATGTTATATGTAATATAGCGAAGTTGTAAGTTTGAAGAATATTTGTATGTGATATATTATTATAATCAGTTTTTTATATGGAATTGTAGTAGTTGAATTGTATATTAGCTACTAAGTATGAACTTAACGGGTAGGTAGTACCTGAATTTAAACTTATAAAACGCTAATATGAAGAAAAAACTTTTATAAATGAGTTCATATTATGGTACGAAATACTATTGACTACTCTGAATATTCTGTATGATTAACTCGATTCAGTTGGCTATTTTGAAGGAAATGGCACCCACTACTCGACACACGATGAATATTTGCGAAGAGGAATTTCGTACCTTTCTTGCTGCAAACATAGCTGCAGTACAGGCTGCGCTACATAGCAACAATAACTCTAAATCAAGCAATGCAGTTAACGGCGCAAGAAATCATGTAGGATGCTCCTACAAAGAATTCACTGCCTGCAAACCTTTGGAATTTGATGGAACCGAAGGACCAATTGGATTGAAACGGTGGACCGAGAAAGTCGAATCGGTGTTTGCCATAAGTAAGTGTACTAAAGAGGACAACGTTAAGTACGCTACTCATACCTTCACAGGTACTGCGTTAACATGGTGGAACACCTATCTTGAACAGGTAGGACAAAATGCTGCTTTTGCACTACCGTGGTCGGCATTCAAGCAATTGATGAACGAGCAGTACCGTCCTAGAAACGAAGTCAATAAACTCAAGGCAGAACTTAGAGAGTTACGAATACAAGGGTTCGACGTTACCACATATGAACGACGATTAACAGAGTTGTGCCTATTGTGTCCGGGAGCATTCGAAGATGAAGAAGAGAAGATCGACGCGTTTGTAAAAGGGTTACCAGTAAGGATTCAAGAAGATGTGAGTTCACACGAGCTCGCTTCTATACAGAAGGCAAGTCGAATGGCTCATAAACTCATAAATCAGATTGAGGGAAGAATTAAAGAGCAGGCGGCTGAAGAAGCCAACACGAAACAACTCAAGAGGAAGTGGGAGGAAAACGGTGACAAGAGTCACCAGTACAACAACAACAATTACAACCACAATCGCAACAACTATCCCAACAACCGCAACAACAATCGCAACAATAACTGCAATCCTAACAATAACTACAACAAACATCCCAACAACAACAACAACTACAACAACAGTTTCAACAACAATAACAATCCCAACAACAACCTCAATAACAACAACGGCAACAAAAACTAAAAATAGCCATGTCATAGGTGTGAAGAAAATCATCAGGGGTTTTGCATGACAATTTGCAACAGGTGTAAAAGAAATGGTCATAGCGCGACAAAGTGTGAGGTCTACGGACCAAAGTTTAATAGAACTAAAGGAACAAATAATGTCGGAACAAGTAATGCCGAAACGGATAGTGTCGGAGTAAGTAATACCAAAGCTGTTTATTATAAATGTGGAAAACCGGGCCACATGATTAGAAATTGCCCGAATCAGGGGAATACTAATGGGCAGGGCCGTGGAAGAGTTTTCAATATTAATGCGGCAGAAGCACAGGAAGACCCGGAGCTTGTTACGGGTACGTTTCTTATTGATGATAAATCTGCTTATGTTTTATTTGATTCGGGTGCGGATAGAAGCTATATGAGTAGAGAATTTTGTGCTAAATTAAGTTATCCATTGACGTCTTTGGATAGTAAATTTTTACTCGAATTAGCAAACGGTAAATTAATTGCAGCAGATAATATATGTTGGAATCGAGAAATTAAACTGGTTAGCGAAACATTTAAAATTGATTTGATACCAGTAGAGTTAGGGAGTTTTGATGTAATAGTTGGCATGGACTGGCTGAAGGAGATGCAAGCAGAGATCGTATGTTACAAAAATGCAATTCGCATTGTACGAGAAGAAGGAGAACCCTTAATGGTGTACTGAGAAAAGGGCAACACGAAGCTACATCTTATTAGTAATTTGAAGGCACAAAAACTAATAAGAAAAGGTTGCTATGCTGTTCTAGCACACATTGAGAAAGTACAAACTGAAGAAAAGAGCATCAATGATGTTCCCGTCGCAAAAGAATTTCCCGATGTATTTCCGAAAGAATTACCGGGACTACCTCCACATCGATCTGTTGAATTTCAAATAGATCTTGTATCAGGAGTTGCACCAATAGCTCGTGCTCCTTACAGACTCGCACCCAGCGAGATGAAAGAACTGCAAAGCCAACTGCAAGAACTTTTAGAACATGGTTTCATTCAACCAAGCACATCACCATGGGGAGCTCCTGTTTTGTTTGTCAAGAAGAAGGATGGTACATTTAGGTTGTGTATTGACTACATAGAGTTGAATAAACTTACCATCAAAAACCATTATCCACTTCCGAGAATTGACGACTTATTTGATCAACTACAAGGCTCGTCGGTTTATTCGAAAATCGATTTACGTTCTGGATATCATCAAATGCGAGTAAAGGAGGATGATATTCCAAAAACTGCTTTTAGGACGCGTTATGGTCATCACGAGTTTATGGTTATGCGGTTTAGATTGACTAACGCACCAGCTGTGTTCATGGACCTTATGAACCGAGTGTGTGGGCCATATCTTGACAAGTTTGTCATTGTTTTCATCGATGACATACTTATTTACTCAAAGAATGATCAAGAGCACGAAGAATATTTGAGAAAAGTGCTAGAAGTATTGAGGAAAGAAAAACTGTACGCTAAGTTTTCAAAGTGTGCATTTTGGTTGGAAGAAGTTCAATTCCTGGGTCACATAGTGAACAAAGAAGGTATCCAGGTGGACCCGGCAAAGATCGAAACCGTTGAAAAGTGGGAAACCCCAAAAACTCCAAAGCATATACGTTAATTTTTAGGATTGGCTGGTTACTACAGAAGATTCATCCAAGATTTTTTCAAAATAGCAAAACCCTTGACTGCGTTAACGCATAAAGGAAAGAAATTTGAATGGAAAGATGAACAAGAGAAAGCGTTTCAATTATTTAAGAAAAAGTTAACTACGGCACCTATATTGTCATTACCTGAAGGGAATGATGATTTTGTGATATATTGTGATGCCTCAAAGCAAGGTCTCGGTTGTGTATTAATGCAACGAATGAAAGTAATTGCTTATGCCTCTAGACAATTGAAGATTCACGAGCAGAATTATACGACGCATGATTTGGAATTAGGCGCGGTTGTTTTTACATTAAAGACTTGGAGGCATTACTTATATGGGGTCAAAAGTATTATATATACCGACCACAAAAGTCTTCAACACATATTTAATCAGAAACAACTGAACATGAGGCAGTACAGATGGATTGAATTATTGAATGATTAAGACTTTGAGATTCGTTATCACCTGGGGAAGGCAAATATGGTAGCCGACGCCTTGAGCAGAAAGGACAGAGAACCCATTCGAGTAAAAGCTATGAATATAATGATTCACACTAACCTTACTACTCAAATAAAGGAGGCTCAACAAGGAGTTTTAAAAGAGGGAAATTTAAAGGATGAAATACCCAAAGGATCGGAGAAGCATCTTAATATTCTGGAAGATGGAACCCGGTATAGGGCTGAAAGGATTTGGGTACCAAAATTTGGCGATATGAGAGAAATGGTACTTAGAGAAGCTCATAAAACCAGATACTCAATACATCCTGGAACGGGGAAGATGTACAAGGATCTCAAGAAACATTTTTGGTAGCCAGGTATGAAAGCCGATGTTGCTAAATACGTAAGGGAATGTTTGTCGTGTTCTAAGGTCAAAGCGGAGCATCAGAAACCATCAGGTCTACTTCAACAACCCGAAATTCCGGAATGGAAATGGGAAAACATTATCATGGATTTCATTTCTAAATTGCCAAGGACTGCAAGTGGCTTTGATACTATTTGGGTAATAGTTGATCATCTCTCCAAATCAGCACACTTCCTGCCAATAAGAGAAGATGACAAGATGGAGAAGTTAGCACGACTGTATTTGAAGGAATTCGTCTCCAGACATGGAATACCAATCTCTATTATCTCTGATAGGGATGGCAGATTTATTTCAAGATTCTGGCAGACATTACAGCAAGCATTAGGAACTCGTCTAGACATGAGTACTGCCTATCATCCACAAACTGATGGGTAGAGCGAAAGGACGATACAAACGCTTGAAGACATGATACGAGCATGTATTATTGATTTCGAAAACAGTTGGGATCGACATCTACCGTTAGCAGAATTTTCCTATAACAACAGCTACCATTCAATCATTGAGATGGTGCCGTTTGAAGCACTTTATGGTAGAAAGTGTCTCCGATTTGTTGGAGTGAAGTGGGGGATAGACAGATTACGGGTCTCGAGATAATACAAGAAACTACCGAGAAGATCATTCAAATTCAACAACGGTTGAAAACCGCCCAAAGTCGACAAAAGAGCTACGCCGACATTAAAAGAAAAGTTATAGAATTTGAAATTGGAGAGAGGGTCATGTTTAAGGTTGCACCTTGGAAAGGCATTGTTCGATTTGGTAAATGAGGAAAATTAAATCCAAGGTATATTGGACCATTCAAGATTATTGATCGTGTCGGACTAGTAGCTTACCGACTTGAGTTACCTCAACAACTCGTGGCTGTACATAACACTTTCCACATCTCGAATTTGAAGAAATATTTTGCTAAAGAAGATCTCACTATTTCGTTAGACGAAATCCAAATCAACAAAAAACTTCAATTCATCGAAGAACCCGTCGAAATAATGGATCGTGAGATTAAAAGACTTAAACAAAACAAGATACCAATTGTTAAGATTTGGTGGAATGCTCGTAGAAGACCCGAGATCACCTGGGAACGAGAAGATCAGATGAAGAAGAAATACCCGCACTTATTTACAGAAGATACGTCAACACCTCCAACTGCTTAAAATTTCGGGACGAAATTTATTTAACGGGTAGGTACTGTAGTGACCCGAACTTTTCCATGTTTATATATATTAAATGAAATTGACATTTACATGATTAAGTGTTTCCAATATGTTAAGCAATCAAACTTGTTAAGACTTGATTAATTGAAATAGGTTTTATATAGACAATTGACCACCCAAGTTGACCGGTGATTCACGAACGTTAAAACTTGTAAAAACTATATGATGTCATATATATGGATATATATATATATATAGTTAACATGGTATTATGATAATTAAACATATCATTAAGTATATTAACAATGAACTACATATGTAAAAACAAGACTACTAACTTAATGATTCTGAAACGAGACATATATGTAACGATTATCGTTGTAACGACATTTAATTGTATATATATCATATTAAGATATATTAATATATCATAATATCATGATAATGTAATAATTTAACATCTCATTTGATATAATAAACAATGGGTTAACAACACTTAACATGATCGTTAACCTAAAGGCTTCAAAACAACATTTACATGTAACGACTAACGATGACTTAACGACTCAGTTAAAATGTATATACATGTAGCTTTTTAATATGTATTTATACACTTTTGAAAGACTTAAAGACACTTATCAAAATACTTCAACTTAACAAAAATGCTTACAATTACATCCTCATTCAGTTTCATCAACAATTCTACTCGTATGCACCCGTATTCGTACTCGTACAATACACAGCTTTTAGATGTATATACTATTGGTATATACACTACAATGATCAGCTCTTAGCAGCCCATGTGAGTCACCTAACACATGTGGGAACCATCATTTGGCAACTAGCATGAAATATCTCATAAAATTACAAAAATATTAGTAATCATTCATGACTTATTTACATGTAAACAAAATTACACATCCTTTATATCTAATCCATATACCAACGACCAAAAACACCTACAAACACTTTCATTCATCAATTTTCTTCATCAAATTGATCTCTCTCAAGTTCTATCTTCAAGTTCTAAGTGTTTTTCATAAATTCTATAAGTTCTAGTTTCATAAAATCAAGAATACTTCCAAGTTTGCTAGCTTACTTCTAATCTTGTAAAGTGATCATCCAACCTCAAGAAATCTTTCTTATTTAAAGTAAGATATCTTTCTAATACAAGGTAATACTCATATTCAAACTTTGATTCAATTTCTATAACTATAACAATCTTATTTCGAGTGGAAATCTTACTTGAACTTGTTTTCGTGTCATGATTCTGCTTCAAGACCTTTCAAGCCATCCAAGGATCCTTTGAAGCTAGATCCATTTTTCTCTTTTCCAGTAGGTTTATCCACAAAACTTGAGGTAGTAATGATGTTCATAACATCATTCGATTCATACATATAAAGCTATCTTATTCGAAGGTTTAAACTTGTAATCACTTGAACATAGTTTAGTTAATTCTAAACTTGTTCGCAAACAGAAGTTAATCCTTCTAACTTGCCTTTTAAAATCAACTAAACACATGTTCTATATCTATATGATATGCTAACTTAATGATTTAAAACCTGAAAACACGAAAAACACTGTAAAACTGGATATACGCCGTTGTAGTAACACCGAGGGCTGTTTTGGGTTAGTTAATTAAAAACTATGATAAACTTTGATTTAAAAGTTGTTCTTCTTTGAAGATGATTTTTCTTATGAACATGAAACTATATCTAAAAATCATGATTAAACTCAAAGTGGAAGTATGTTTTCCAAAATGGTCATCTAGACGTCGTTCTTACGACTGAAATAACTACCTTTACAAAAAAGACTTGTAACCTGTATTTCCGACTATAAACTTATATTTTTTCTGTATATATTCATAAAATTAAGTTCAATATGAAACTGTAGCAATTGGATTCACTCAAAACGGATTTAAAATGAAGAAATTATGGGTAAAACAAGATTGGATATTTTTTATCTTTTTAATTACGGGAAATGTTTAACAAATCTATACAAATCATATCCTAGCTAACTTATATTGTATTATACATGTATTCTAATATATTATGTAATCTTGGAATACCATAGACACGTATGCAAATGTTTTGACATATCATATCGACCCATGTATATATATTATTTGGAACAACCATAGAAACTCTATATGCAGTAATGTTGGAGTTAGCTATACAGGGTTGAGGTTGATTCCAAAAATATATATACTTTGAGTTGTGATCTAGCCTGAGACGTGTATACTCTGGGTCATGGATTGATTCAAGATAATATATATCGATTTATTTCTGTACATCTAACTGTGGACAACTAGTTGTAGGTTACTAACGAGGACAGCTGACTTAATACACTCAAATCTTTAAAACATAATAAAAATGATTGTAATTATATTTTGATCATACTTTGATATATATGTACATAATTGTATAGGTTCGTGAATCGATTCGTGGCCAAGTCTTATTTTCGAGGAAGGAAATATCTGTGAAAGTGAGTTATAGTCCCACTTTTAAAATCTAATATTTTTAGGATGAGAATACATGCAGGTTTTATAAATGATTTACAAAATAGACACAAGTACGTGAAACTACATTCTATGGTTGAATTATTGAAATCGAATATGCCACTTTTTATTAAGTCTGGTATTCTAAGAATTAGGGAACAGACACCCTAATTGACACGAATCCTAAAGATAGATCTATTGGGCCTAACAAACCCCATCCAAAGTATCGGATGCTTTAGTACTTCGAAATTTATATCATATCCGAAGGGTGTCCCGGAATGATGGTGATATTCTTATATATTCTTCTTGTTAATGTCGGTTACCAGGTGTTTACCATATGAATGAATTTTATCTCTATATATGGGATGTATATTGAAATATGAAATCTTGTGGTCTATTGTTACGATTTGATATATATAGGTTAAACCTATAACTCACCAACATTTTTGTTGACGTTTAAAGCATGTTTATTCTCAGGTGAATACTAAGAGTTTCCGCTGTTGCATACTAAAATAAGGACAAGATTTGGAGTTCATGTTTGTATGATATTGTGTAAAAACTGCATTCAAGAGACATATGTCAATGTAATATATTTCTATTGTAAACCATTATGTAATGGTCGTGTGTAAACAGTATATTTTAGATTATCATTATTTGATAATCTACGTAATGTTTTTAAAATATTTATTGATAAAATAAAGGTTATGGTTGTTTTAAAAATGAATGCAGTCTTTGAAAAACGTCTCATATAGAGGTCAAAACCTCGCAACGAAATTAATTAATATGGAACATTTATAATCAATATGAACGGGACATTTCATAGCGTACAACCCAAGTGTTGTAAAAGTGTATACATCTTTTATGAGCACTTGAATATAAAGCTTTAACCCGCGGATAGCTAATGCGCTACACGACTTCCTTTACCCTATATAGCATAGACTGATCAAGTATATGGTTACGAAGTAATAAGCACTCATTTATTGAACAAGGCTTGTCAAACCTACATCCGTTCTTATAGTTTGAGCCTTACGTATGTAATAAATATATACAATCTAAGGGCTTTTTGATCGAACTCATATGTATATTCAGTTTTTGCACTCGTGTCTAATGCGTAAACCAGTTTAAAATAACATGTTATCTCATCCCAAAAAGTAAAAGAGTATGGGACTGTAGACTCACCTTGAGTGCACTTGATAATTCACAAGTAAAGAGTAGTCGGATTACTACGACCGAGTAATGTAAACTAAATGTACCAATATATAGTTACATAAGTTTATTTCAATAGAATGACTCACAGTGCAGTGGTCCTATTGCTGAAACCAACACACTTGTAAAGTAAGAGCCAATACAAAAGTAAGCTAGTCATGCAAGTCAACAAAAGTCAAACTTGGTCAAGTTGGTCAACCTAAGTCAACTACATCAGTAGGTCATTCCAATGATATCACAAAGTCAAACTAAGGTCAACTCGTAAGTTTCACAAGTTCGTTTAGCAAATTAACATTTACTAGTTTAGTAATCGTACGTGTTCACAACGATCATGCTATCGAACAAGCATTGTTCACAAATGACACATCAAGAAACTATGATAAACTCCAGAACACAAGTACATGTCATAAGCTTTATAAAAAGACCAAGCAAGCTATCATACGATTCCTAGAACTCACATAGCATGCAAAACTATCTAGTTCAGTTTCTGTTTGCGCATCCGTTTCATAAAAATTCTCATTCAATCTAGAAAATAAGGAATTCACAAACAGCCAACTGGAGATGGTCACAAATGTAGTGACTCGAACTTTTCCATGTTTATATATATTAAATAAAATTGTTATTTACATGATTAAGTGTTTCCAACATGTTAAGCAATCAAACTTGTTAAGACTTGATTAATTGAAATAGGTTTCATATAGACAATTGACCACCCAAGTTGACCGGTGATTCACGAACGTTAAAACTTGTAAAAACTATATGATGAAATATATATGATTATATATATAGTTAACATGATATTATGATAAGTAAGTATCTCATTAGGTATTTTAACAATGAGTTATATACATAAAATTGAGTTTATTGAATTAAGAAACTCGAAACGATATATATAACGATTATCGTTATAACAACGTCTTACTAAATACATATGAATCATATTAAGATATTGATACACTCTGTTTAATCATGATAAATGATAAGTAAACATGTCATTAAGTGTATTAATAATGAACTACATATGTAAAAACAAGACTACTAACTTAATGATTTCGAATTGAGACATATATGTAACGATTATCGTTGTAACGACATTTAACTGTGTATATATCATACTAAGATATATTAATATATCATAATATCATGATAATGTAACAATTTAACATCTCTTTAAATATAATAAACAATAGGTTAACAACATTTAACAAGATCGTTAACCTAAAGGTTTCAAAACAACATTTACATGTAACGACTAACAATGACTTAACGACTCAGTTAAAATGTATTTACATGTAGTGTTTTAATATGTATTCATACACTTTTGAAAGACTTTAAGACATTTATCAAAGTACTTCTACTTAACAAAAATGCTTACAATTACATCCTCATTCATTTTCATCAACAATTCTACTCGTATGCACCCGTATTCGTACTCGTACAATACACAGCTTTTAGATGTATGTACTATTGGTATATACACTCCAATGATCAGCTCTTAGCAGCCCATGTGAGTCACCTAACACATGTGGGAACCATCATTTGGCAACTAGCATGAAATATCTCATAAAATTACAAAAATATTAATAATCATTCATGACTTATTTACATGTAAACAAAATTACACATCCTTTATATCTAATCCATATACCAACGACCAAAAACACATACAAACACTTTCATTCTTCAATTTTCTTCATCTAATTGATCTATCTCAAGTTCTATCTTATAGTTCTAAGTGTTCTTCATAAATTCTATAAGTTCTAGTTTCATAAAATCAAGAATACTTCCAAGTTTGCTAGCTTACTTCCAATCTTGTAAAGTGATCATCCAACCTCATGAATGTAGAGACCCGTCCTAATCCATCCGGACGAAGTCCATATCGATTTTAAACGATTCACTACAGTTGATTAAATCGCGAGGTACTTGACCTCTATATGATACATTTTACAAACATTGCATTCGTTTTTGAAAATACAATCTTTCATTACATCGAAAGTTGATGGCAGGCTTACCATTTCATAATATATCCAACTATAATTGACTTAATAATAATCTTGATGAACTCAATGACTCGAATCAACGTCTTTTGAAATATGCCATGAATGACTCCAAGTAATATTTCTAGAATGAGCAAATGCACAGTGGAAGATTTCTTTCATACCTGAGAATAAACATGCTTTCAAGTGTCAACCAAAAGGTTGGTGAGTTCATTAGTTTAACATAAATAATCATTTCCATCATTTTAATAGACCACAAGATTTTCATTTCACATAAATATACATCTCATGCATAGAGACAAAAATATCATTCATATGGGTTGAACACCTGGTAACCGACATTAACAAGATGCATATAAGAATATCCCCTATCATTCCGGGAAATCCTTCGGACATGATAAAAACGAATTCGAAGTACTAAAGCATTCGGTACTTTGGATGGGGTTTGTTAGGCCCAATAGATCTATCTTTAGGATTCGCGTCAATTAGTAGATCAGTTTACTAATTCTTAGGTTACCAAGCAAAAAGGGGCATATTCGGCTTCGATCATTTAACCATATAATGTAGTTTCAATTACTTGTGTCTATTTCGTAAAACATTTATAAAAATTGTTCATGTATTCTCAGCCCAAAAATATAAAAGGTAAAAAGGCAAATGAAACTCACACTACTGTATTTTGTAGTAAAAATACATATGACGACATTGAACAGGTGTAGGGTTTGGCCTCGGATTCACGAACCTATTTCAGTAATATATTTGTATTAAAACACATAATAAGCATGTAATGATATTCAATCCAGTTTATATATATAAATTATAAATTATATTACTTGTTGAAAATATTAATTTATTTATTATTTCCAATACAATATATATCTATATAGGTTATTTTTATATTAGAAAAGGGAATTAGGTATACTTATGATATATGTAATAATTATATTTTTATATAAAAATCTTTTGTTTATCAAAATAATAATTATGATAATACTAAAATAATGATAATAATACATTTAATTAGATTTAATTATGATGTTAAAAATAATAATCTTGATAATAATAATAATAATAATAATAATAATAATAATAATAATAATAATAATAATAATAATAATAATAATAATAATAATAATAATAATAATAATAATAATTAATATAGCTACCTCAAGAATAGGCCCTTTAAATAAAAATAACGCCTTAGCCCAGGCTCGAACCCGAGACCTCTCGTTCAAACCCATACGCACCTAACCGTTGCTCTGCTATTTCTTATCTGTTTTAAATCCCCACTTAATTTTATATATACCCATTTTAAATTATTTCAATTTCTTATTCAATATCTAACCATCATCGATAATATCTTCATCATACATCATCTCACCATCGTGTATCTTCACAGAACCATTATCATCATCATTTAAACATCATGATCAATATCATCAAAATACGTTCATCATCATCTTATTTAAATTGGACTTCGGTCCTTAATAGGAAAAATTACGGCCAAATATTGATTATAAAGAAATCCAAAGTTTGGAGCCCACTTCGTAGGGTTTGGTAATAGGATTATTGGAGTGGTTGCAGGGATATGAGTGGGTATATTACGCAGTCAAGATAGGCTTTTTCATAATTCATCTTCCATTATACTGTCATCAGTATAACGACACCATCATAGTACTTTAACTATCATCATCTAGTTTCATTCATCATCCTTATCTCACTCTAATCATCAATATCACTTGCGTATACGAACAATAGATGTAGCAGTCGTTAGTCAGGCCTTTATGGTCCAATGAAGCAAAGCCATAACAGTCCAAGTTGTATTTGATTTAAATGAATTTAAGTGCCCCAAATGGTAGGTCCCTAATACTCCGTATTTCTTTAATACTAAAGGTGGTACTCAGTCTTTTTTATTTGTGGAAACATCACACAAATATTTGCAGTCGACAATCATAAAACTGGTGGGCCTGCTCATTGACAAAAATTAGAAAGGTCTTACAAGTGGGACGTTTAGATAACCACTATATTCATGACATAAAATAGATGTTGGAATTTTAAATAACGCATACTTTTTATATCCTTCTCATAATATCATATCACATTCTTCTCCCAGCATTAATGTTATTTATTTCAGCCGAGTAGTAATGAAACAAGGCAAAGACAGTAGCCTTATATGACCACTTGGGGATTTTCTATCTAGCGACTTGCAAAACAAAGAACAAGGTGTGTTTGTTGATGTGGTTCCACGACAAAAGAAAAAGGAAGGCAGTTATATAAGTTGGTGTTAGTGGATTTGTGTTGACCACCTGATTCAGAACGGAGATAGAGGGAGGAGAGAGTGTCAGTTTATTGAGGGTTTTGATGGTTGTACATGGTGAAGATGGAATAACAAAGCATTATGGTGGTGATGGTGGGTGGAGTGATGGTTTTGCTTCAACAAAAACAAGGTAGAGAAATAAAAGGGTTTGCAGTTGTAGTTCAAGAAGAGAAAGAATATGAGAGTGTTCTTGATGGTTGTGGTGATAAACGGTGATGAAAACTTCAGTTGTGATTGTGTCAAGAGAGACGAAAAATATATATAAGGAGTTAGTGCTCGTGGTTGTCGATCATAAATCAAGAAGGAAATGAGGTGATGTGCAACTAAAATTGTGATTTATTTTGTTTACTTCTTCTTATCGATTTGTATATAGAATGTATAAGAAAGATTATCACAGTATCCAGATTCGATAGTTGTTTTGTAGCTGAGATTGATCGACAAAGAAAATATTCTGTCAGAAGAAAAAATACAAAAGCAAAATCAATATTCCACTGACTTTGTTTGGTTCCTTGTGTTTGAATTTGGATTAGTACAATTTTTGAGAAAAGAAACAAGATTAAACACAGTTTGATAAAGATAGGAAACTGATTACGTAAATTATTTTTATTTATATACGTATATACGGTATTTATATATTTATATATCTGTATATGTATATATATATATATATATATAACTGTATTTTTATATATGTATATGTATTTATATATATCTGTATTTATATCACTATATATATATATATATATATATATATATATATATATATATATATATATATATATATATATATATATATGTATATTAAATATATAAAGAAACATAATAATATTAAATATATAAACATTAATATTTAATATTTATTTTAATAATAATAATGAAACTAATAATAATAATGATTTTTAATAATAATAGTAATAATAAAATGATAATAATAACTTTATTAATGACACTAATAATAATACTAATATTAGTATCATTAATGATCATAATACTAGTAGTAATATTGATAATATAACAATATCAATTTGCATATCTATATGTCATATATTTAAATCTATCATATCAATAATATTAATATTGATATAAAGATTGAAAGTAACAATAATATTACTATAACAACTATATTTTAACTTATAATTAATTTAAGGTAATATTTAATAAGTATGTAATATATATATATATAATATAATAACTTATTTTGAATATTGGATATTTATAAATTTCATATATATTTTACTAAATATATATATTATTATTTATGTATAGATTTCATATATTCATTTTAATATCAACTTAGTTATTCTGTTCATTAGTTTACATTTTAATTCCAATTGATTAAATTGTATTTTATTATTTACAATTATTAGCTATACCTTTGTTTATGTTCATATATATATATATATATATATATATATATATATATATATATATATATATATATATATATACATATATATATAAATATATATATATACACACATTTATTTATACATAATTGTTCGTGAATCGTCGGGTGCAGTCGAAGGTCATTTGAATATATGAAACAGTTCAACATTACATAATATAGAGAAAACAATTCGATTATTCAAAGAATACCAATGAAGCTATCACAAAAGATTTAGATGAGTAAATGCATATTTGTCTTAATCGGTGACGTAGTCATGGTTGATTTTCGGAATTTAAGGAATTTAAAGAAAATCTTCTAAATCTAAAAGATTTGATTCTTTGACGAATAAGAAAATTAAGATTCTTTAATTAAATACGGAGATCTGTCTTGATTTTTCTATCAGATATTTCACTATAAACTAACTTCTTCCATTCCATTACTTTTATCATTCCTATACCCAATTACCAAATTCAAAAGTTTATGAAAATGCTAAATCCAGTTCTGATCATTGTCCTTATCCTTACTATCACAACCATCATTCTCCTTTTCCAACTTTCACCAGAGGAATCTGCTTACTTCTACTTTGCCCTTGGGGTTATAGTGCTTTTAATCCTCCTGGGTCTTTATGTTGCTATAAACATTGATATACACGGTTTGTAATTTATGTGTTGTTATCGGGCTTTATATCTTCTCTTATACTTCGAAGTCCTTGCTTCTGTTTTCTATAATCATTGTAATCCCCAGTTAATACTTCCCCCTATTTGTTGCGATTTATACTCCAATTTCTATTTCGAAGCTTTGTCCCTTCGTTTCTTCTTCTTGGGATTGGGCATCTCTTGTAATGGTCCAGAATTCGTAGATATAGGTTTCAGAATGAACATTGTTAATTTTCTAAGAAAGAAACGGTAATAGCACAATTTGACTTGTCAAATTACCAGAATTCAAGGAAAGATAGGAGTATCAAGAAAAATATGTTCTTGATATGTTTATAGATTAGACAGAACGTAAGAGTCGTGTAACATGCCACATGATGATGTTATGATCTGTGAATCATCACGTTTCATTAGAAACTCAGCATGACTTACTGTAATATAATCACGTTGATCAAGTGTCATTATATTATACTAACTCATGCATCAGTTCCCAACATTACTTCAATAACATTTATATTTTAAGCTCGAAAGTTTACAGAATATAGAAACTAACAGTTTCTATATGATGTAACACTGATAGCACGAAGAGATTAATGATTTCAGATAAGAATAGTTATGAAAATATCTTCAGAAATATAGAGGATATTTATAATGAAAGATACTATGATATCTTGGAATTTCTAATATCGAAGGATGGTGAAAAAAATTTGTCCGCAAGCATTTGGAGTCAGAAGCAAGGTATTCGCTAAAGATTTCATCAGAAACAGAATCATCAGGATTCTTTATATACTAGTTTAGTCCTTGTGATCTGTCGGAGAGATTTAAGCCAAGGAGTAACGAGGTTGCTGGTACATCTGTTGGTAATATGGTGGAATATAAAAGGTTCTCCGGTAACAATAAAAGAGCACGCATATATATTAAGGTTATAATAAGGTTGTCTCGAACGAAAAGCCGAAGTTGATTTGCTGGAGCTGTGACAAAATTGGAAAATTTGAAAAAGATTTACAATGTTATTTTCGATAATAACAATGTCTAAAGAGCTAGCACAGATATGTGTCAAATGTTTACTTAGTTTCTGAGAGTTTTCGGGTACATAACTATATGCATCAATATTTTCTTCCGTAGATGAAGTGTGGTGGATTCATCCTCTCGATTGAGGTGTTTTCAAGAATCATGAAAGTTTGAACGCAGATTGTAAGTGTCAAGATACAGATGAGGTTTAAGATGAAATCAAGTGGCAACTTGAAGAAATGTTTAGTTTCATATGTTATAATCAATATTTTAATTCATTTTAATTGTCCAATATTATTAGTCCACAGTCGATAGTCCACAGTTAACAGTCCAAATATTTCATATATAGTTTAATATATAATATTTGAATTAATTAATACGTATCGTGACCCGTGTACATGTCTCAGACTCGATCATAACTCAAACTATAAATATTATTGTAGAATCAACCTCAACCCTGTATAGCTAACTCCAGCATTACTGCATATAGAGTGTCTATGGTTATTCCAAATAATATATATAGATGCGTCGATATGATATGTCAAAACCTTGTATACGTGTCCCGATATTTAAAGTGCATAAAATAAATAACAGAAATTAAATGACGATAAATAAAATTGCGAGAATTAAAAGTGTGATAATTAAAATGCAATAAATAAATTGCGATAAATAACTTGAGATAAATAAATTGCGATAAATAAACTGCGATTAATAAAATGGAATCAGTTAGATAGGAACAGTTAGCTAGGAACAGTTAGCGTGAATTCTTAACAAAATTTCTCATAATTAATTTGTTTGTTTCTAACAAATTTTATTTTGTCCAATGTTTTCTTCATTATGCCACTTATTGGATCATGATAGGTCAAAATCCAAATATGAAATTGAATGAAAATAGTTATTCTGCGGTGAACGGATACATATATCTGTGGGTGTAAGTAGGATAGTAAATGACTGTTGAATCAGATTCGAAGAATGTACAATGTAACTTATTAATGTGAAATCTAAATATTTCTCGGGTATTACGTACCCGTTAAAATATTTTCACCATTAATCGTTTGTACAAAAGAATTTTTAATTACAATCTTTATGAAAATATACTTATATATATATTCTCTTCAGATGTGATACAGATTTAATGAGTTTAGACTATATTAAGCTCGTTTGATTTTCGGCTGGAACTAGAATAAATAATCCCCAAGGCTTTAGAGATTGCATAATCGCCATGTCGAACAAAGATAAATGAGGTAGAACAAGATGTAGAACGATATGTAGAACGAAGATAGTCGATGTAGGTCATCATGTAGAACAAAGATTATACTCGAGGTACAGAATGAGATGTTGCGGCATGGATTGTAGGTGGTACTGGTGTTTTTACTGATGGTACTGTTGGTGTCGGTGATGTTGCTGAAGCTGGTAAATTTTGCACCATATTCTCCAAATTGATTACTCGAGCGCGAAGCTCGTTGACTTCTTCCATTACTCCAGGATGATTGTCGGTTCGGACGAGCAGATGAATAAGATCTAGAATTTGGGATCTTATATAATCGTGACGAGTTACTCTGGAAATGATAGAGAAAATGGTGTTACGAACAGGTTCACCGGTAAGTGCTTCAGATTCTTCGCCAAGAGGGCAATGTGGTGGATGGAAAGGATCGCCTTCTTCCCATCTCCATCGGTTAAGTCGACTACGAACCCATCAGATGAATTGGGGATGGCTGATTGGTTGATTCATTCTGGTGACACTGCTTCCGGAGCTTAGGTGAATATCCATGTCGGAATAGTTGTCGGAATAACTATCGGAATAGCTATCGAAATCTAAGGGACTCGAACTGGTTAAGAGATTCATCTCGTACGATCAGATGAAGGATTTTCGTTAAGAAATAGATTATAGGATGTAGATTAGTACCCTGTAATACATAATTTACATATGCATATATAATACAAAAATCCCATAAGTTACGGAGGAATCTACGGAAGCTGTCAGGCAAAGGTAACAATAACAGATACGCTAGGATATGAATTTATCTATACACTGTCTATGTAATAGAGGCTGTAAGACGTGTCTAGATTTTAAGGATGATAAGCAATAATTTTCGACACTAAATGATAAGAAAAAAAAAAAAATTTGACATGCAGACACGGTCGAAGTCCAGACCCACTAATGCATCTAAACAACTATCAGTTAGACACACTAATGCAAGACCTGGTTCGCTAAGACCACCGCTCTGATACCAACTGTAGAGACCCGTCCTAATCCATCTGGATGAAGTGCATATCGATTATAAACGATTCACAATATTTGATTACATCGCGAGGTACTTGACCTCTATATGATACATTTTACAAACATTGCATTCGTTTTTGAAAATACAATCTTTCATTACATCGAAAGTTGACGGCAGGCATACCATTTCATAATATATCCAACTATAATTAACTTAATAATAATCTTGATGAACTCAACGACTCGAATGCAATGACTTTTGAAATATGCCATTAATGACTCAAAGTAATATTTCTAGAATGAGCAAATGCATAGCGGAAGATTTCTTTCATACCTGGACGAAGTCATCAACATTTGGTCCCATTGCGATGATCGACTCCATGTAATGTCTTTAAAATGAGCAAATGCACTGCGGAAGATTTCTTTCATACCTGAGAATAAACATGCTTTAAAGTGTCATTTTGATAGACCACAAGATTTAAATGCCGCATGGTACAAATGGGCCCGAATCCTATACCCACCTGTAATGTACATGCGATATCTTTTAAATACAGTACACCTTTCTCGTGTACGAAATCATCTTTCATAAATCTTAGTAACCGTACACATATCTCGTGCACAAAAATAACATACACATAACCTGTATATAAAATCATTCTCTCGATACATAACATTCACTTTTCATTACTTTCATAGCTTGGCTTGGTAACCGACCTTAACATATAATGCGCATAATAATATCCCCAAAACAGAACATCTCGTCTGTATAATAATCATATAAACTTCGAAGTACTAAACACCACACCCACTAGCCCTTCCGTCTAGTGAACATTCTGGGTGGGGGTGTTTAACCCGGTAGCTACCTTTAGGATTCTTGTCAATTAGGCGTGCATTAATTCTCAAAATTAGTGATGTTACCTAATTCTTAGGTTACCAACCAATAATAATCAGGGGAAAAATATTCATATCAATTGTGGCAATTATCACGTCCACATAATTCAATGGTGGCAATTATCACGTCCACATAATTCATTCGAGGAATGTTTTGCTTGTGTCTACCTCGTCAAACATTTATAAAAGCATTTCATGTATTCGCAGTTCAAAAATGTATTTCAAAAATCATTTAATAAAGCAGTTGTAAAAGTAGCGCATGTATTCTCAGTCTCAAAAATGTAAAGAGTAAAAGGGAATCAAATGAACTCACGCATATAAATATTGTAAAACAGTTAATAAAGCATTTGCATGTATTCTCAGCCCAAAAATATAAAGGGTAAAAAGACAAATGAACTCACCTAATATATTTTGTAGTAAAAATACATATGACGACATTGAACAGGTGTAGGATTTGGCCACGGATTCACGAACCTATTTCAGTAAGATGTTTGTATTAAAACACATAATAAGCATGTAATGATATTCAATCCAGTTTATATATATAAATTATAAATTGTATTACTTGTTGAAAATATTAATGTATTTATTATTTCCAATACAATATATATCTATATAGGTTATTTTTATATTAGAAAAGGTAATTAGGTATACTTATGATATATGTAATAATTATATTTTTATATAAAAATCTTTTGTTTATCAAAATAATAATTATGATAATACTAATGTAATGATAATAATACATTTAATTAGATTTAATTATGATGTTAAAAATAATAATATTGATAATAATAATAATAATAATAATAATAATAATAATAATAATAATAATAATAATAATAATAATAATAATAATAATTAATATAGCTACCTCAAGAATAGGCCCTTTAAATAAAAATAACGCCTTAGCCCAAACTCGAACCCGAGACCTCTCATTCAAACCTACACGCACCTAACCGTTGCTCTGCTA